>NC_142397.1:20488333-20735833 GCF_059441095.1 Idiotropiscis lumnitzeri | reverse complement strand
CACATAAACTGAAGCAGTAATGTTGACTGAGCATTTCCCTGGCCTAAAAAGGTGTTGCTTAGAACATATAACTATGTCGTATGGGTTTGCGTAAAGATGTGCCAGGGGCAAAGGCAAATATCAGACAGAAACTGAAGTCCACTCTCCTTTACATGTGGCACCTACTCTCTAAAGGCATTGAGTGAAGAAAATTCCAACGGAATATTATCCTAACAACAAATAAAGATAGTGATATCCCTCCCCACTCCTCACTGGTCAACCAAGGAAAATCATTAGTCCAAGCAACATTCTCTTGCAGAAACTGGTAAAGGCAATTAGGATTGTATGGCTGGCATTACATTTTTAAACACATCAGAACTAAATCACTCAATTGTTAATTCCTACATCTCACAGTGGCGGCTAAATCAAATCAGCATTTTCTTCTTCGTCTGAATATTTTATTACGTATTTGAGTGGGAATGTTATTAGGACACACACTTAATCTTTGTGTTTAGTTAAATGGTCCCTCAGGGATGAATTAGTCATTATGTTCCACAATAATTTGGTCGGCTGAGGGGCCTTTATGAGAATGTTTGGGCTGAGAGTTCAACCCTGGGGAATACATCATGAATACCTCAAGGAGGCGAGGGACTATGTAACCCCAGAATTTAGAGAAAAAAACTGTCCCAACTAAAGGCAATCTGTGTCGTCTTAGGCATGTGCTGAATTGAGCTTGAGTGGCTCTAACAATAAAAAAAACATGTAGCGACAATTCAAGACTCTGAATTGCCAATTGTTGCAAAAGATCTGTCTGTATGTGGTAGTCCAGGCAATATCAGCATTTACCATGCTTTTTAAACCTAAATTCAGCTCAAATGTCATGATCTGTCTTTGTTGTTTTTGGTTTAGTATTGAGTTTAATGTTTTTTCCTTGTGATTGGTCGTCTCGTCATGGTCATTGTGCCCGTTGTCCAGTCTGTTTTAGTTTTCATAGTTATTTTGCTAGTGTTTGTTTTGTTACTTTGATCCTTGTTTTGTACTCTATTTAGTGTTTCCCAGTGCCTTGTTTTTTGCTTCGTCAATTAAAAACCCCTTTAGGTTACTTCTGTTTTTGGGTCCTCCTCTTTCTCAACCTACACGAAGACCTGACAAAATAGGCTCTAGTTCCTCCTGTTACCCGTCAATCAATCCATTGTCTTAGATTTATCTCATGTCAGGTGATAGGAGCAGCAGGTTTAGCAGGGAAGCCCAGACTTGCTTCTCCCAGGTTTTTCCGACAGGACTCCGAGGTGTTTCCAGGCCAGCCGGGAGACATAACCTCTCTGTGTCCTGGGTTGTTCCAGTGGCCTTGACCTGTGGGACATGCCTGAAACAACTTACCGGGGAGGGGTCCACAAGTGGAAAGTTTTTAGACATGAAATCTGAGGTCTTATGACGGAGGCTTATGACCGCCACAAAATCCCAAATATTGGGTGATCACTGTTAAATATAAAAAATGATTGAAGTGGACATAAGTAAGCGTGTGCAAATGAATTTTGGTGATGGCTGGTCGTAGTTTTTGGACATTTAGCTTTTTTTAGACTCCTGTGGCAACCAGTCAGGCTCGACAGTCGGCAAGCCCAGCCAGCGGCAGTGATCCGACCCGCGGCACAGACAATGGCACCCGCATGCCTACATTCAATAATATATGGCCGACGTTGCGACCTCTGGGCTGGTGCTTTATGCCCAACGAAGTCCTCATGACCGTCGCCCGCCAAGAGCCAGTGTGGACTGTGTCTCACCTGACAAACACGCAATTTATAGTAGACGAACCCTTTTTTGTTTTTTTGGGGGCGTTTTTGGGGAAAAATGGGCCATCCTGGATGAATAGTCCTTTTAAGACGAGGCACGTATAAAAGGACATACGCGCAAACCCTAATATAGCACCTCCTCCAGAGAAGCATGTTTCAATGATGAGTTATTAACAGAGGAATGGTCAGCTTTCTATTTAAATATGTGTTTCTGTTGATGAACACTATGAGAGTGTGACGAAATGATACTTAAAAAAATAAATGTTGGAATTAATGTCGAGGGGAGTCAGATGGGAATGAATGTAATGTGTACAAGTGGGGGCACAGCCAGGCCTCCACTGTTGAGTCCCTTCACGCTTCACAATGCAAACTGATAGCCTCAGGAAGTGGAATGCTACATGCTGTGGCACATTCATTCATTATTGCTTCTGGCAGAAAGAAGCCTGATCCACAATTTACTGCTTTCAAAATATTTTAGGCTGGTTACAGTTTCTAGTGAAATTGTGACTCATCACTGACAACAGTGGCATCTTATGAAAATGTCTGACGAATGAGGTGAATTTAAGCAAAATGGAAAGCTGTAACAATTTAGTTTTTCATTTTACTCTTTATTTCTAGCTACATTGCAGTTTATCAAACCTCAAGAATAAGCCAACTGCAAATACAGTAAAAGCCTTATATCGCCACAAATCCTTGCAAACAAAATACTGAAAAATCTAATTTGCCAACTGGTCTAGATACTGTACAGTAAATACAGACACTACATTATGACGTTGCCACAATTTGGAATATAGTCATCTAATTTGATGGAAAGATGGCCTCAAAATATTTAGAGAAATTGAAATTCTGATTTACCAAACCCCACTATCTCCTCCCCGTTGCAGAAAAAACAAGTGACAATGATGCCATTCAAAAGTATTTTTGCTGTTCTCATTTTCCATTTCTCGATTTGAAACAAGCTTTGAAGCATTTTATTTTTGTCTTTTTCCAACCATTAACTTGCATCAACTTCTACAGTAACAATTAGCATGTCTACCCTGCGACCCTTATGAGGAGAAGTGGTTCAGATAATGGATTGATGGATGGATGTATGCTCATGGTGGCACAGTGGCCGACTGGTTAGCACGATGGCTTCACAGTGAGAGACAGCACCGGTTGTGGGTTCGATCCCGGCCATCCTGTGTGTAGTTTGCATGTTCTCCCCGTGACTGCGTGGGTTTCCTCCGGGTACTCTGGTTTCCTCCCACATTCTATAAACATGGATGGCAAGTTGATTGGACACTCTAAATTGCCCCTAGCTATGTAAGCATGGATGGTAGTTCGTCTCTGGCAATTGGCTGGCAACCAATTCAGGGTGTCCCCCGCCTACTGCCCGAAGATAGCTGGGATAGGTTCCAGCGCCCCCCGTGACCCTAGTGAGGAGAAGCGGTATAGATGATGGATGGATGTATGGATGGATGCTCATGTATTGTTTACTGTGCTTAGCCGGCGAATTTTGGATTGATGAATTCACAAGGCACAATAAAAATCATTTTCCTGGTCAGGTTCTGACATGAGAGTACAGATATCTTGTCAAAACTTACATCCTTGTTGCCTGAACTTCGGATGGGTTCAAAATGATTTTTCCAGCTGTGGCATGAAAATTGATGTAAGTTAGAAATAGTGAAATTCACAAAGGTTTTAAAAGCACAACACAAGAAGCTCAAATCTAACTTTAAGTTAATGAAATGAGTCTCAATTCGATCTGAGCGGCATTTTCCTTCCCACATCTGTCTGTCTTGAGTAGATAAAAGGTCTTTCTTTTGTCCTCTCTGTTCCAAAGCGTGCTCACGACTCCACATACTCTCTTTTCACTCCAAAACTATCTGCACGTGCTCCCAAGAGCACTTAAAAAAATCTCAGCACTATTTTTCCACATTTCCCGGAACACACTCTCAGCAGTAAGACTTCTCGTTTCCTCACAATCTTTATCTTTTTCGATCTTTCGTTTGTTTTTTCAGTGCACTCTCACGAGCGCTAAATCCTGCTCTTTAATAATGTTGGATTATCAATCCATCCAACCACCACACGTGGCGGGTAGCATTGAAATCGGGAGCACAGTGTAAAGCAACAAGCCGGCTCTGCCCCTTAGTTGTCATCTATTCGTTGTGTCACATGCACTCAGAGAGGCCTCTTGTAGCTGAAGTTAGAGGACAGGCATCTTGTGTTGCCACTGCTACGGACAAATTCTGTTTGCTTTTTCAGAAAACACTTCTGTCAATGCTTGTTTTACACCAGGATGCATGTGTGGAGTAATGAGAGATTTCATGGCCAAATATGGTACCCATATTTACTTTGCGGAAGAATGAGCAAAGCGACAACAATTGATCCATTGCCTGCTTAAACTAATGGAATTGACTTAGATGACCAGTTGATGTGTGTAAATTGTACTGCGAAATCAATCATTAAGGTGGTGGCATACACAAACGTCCCAGGCCAGTCGCCTCTCGTTTTGCAGATCTGAAAACGATCCAATCCGATCCGATCTGTAAATCAAATCCATGGTCCAATTCGGACCGTGAGTTTTTTTTATTTATTTATTTATTTATTTTTTAACAGTAGCACCATTAACTGGTTCATGCCACACAACTGTCCTTCACAAGGTGGTCTCACAAGTCGTGTGGCAGAAAAATGTTGAAAACAGTTGAACTTATAAATGTCGGCTCCAAAAGGGCCCAAAGAGAACCTGTACTGGTGATGAAGCGGGTGATGATGACACGTTTATTCGATACGTGAATAGCAGACAGCTTGGCTAACAGTAATGTTCGAGCTTCTGATTCACTTGTTGCTAGTGATGTGAACAGTAATTGCACAGAACAAGAATGGCCAGACTGCTGGTCACACCACCAAATAGCGTATTAAAAACATTTGTCAATTTTTTTTCAATTTATTTTAATTTCATGTTAATGGAGTTTCCGTGTTACAGACATCCCATCAATGTGAAAATGTTAAATTACAAAATTGGACATATGTTTTTCACAGCACAGCAAAGATATATATTATCTATTGATTTATTAATAATTTAACTTAATTTTCAGCTGTTACCCACCCCGAATTTACTTGTCAAGAGGCGAATAAGGGCCAGCACTTTTTTTTCCATTTAAAGCACTATTATTTACTGGCACAACACTCAAAGTGTGCATGAAGGCAATCTAAATGGTCTTACCGTGCCAAACTGTTCAAAATACTGCTTCACATCTTCAATTACTGTGTTGGCTGATAATCCTCCCATGAAAATCTTCTTTGTTCTTGTTACCATCTGGAGAAGAGAGAAGAAACAAAGAAAAGACGACACTAGTGGTCAATGTGACTTTTCTAAAAACAATCATTCACCTGCATCTCAAATGCTTCATCATTCATTTGTCTGCGTGCGTGTGTGTGTGTGTGTGTTGGTGTGTAGTCATCACTGTCTGATGGGATGATCAGAAGCTGTTTACCATGCAATTTTCTTTGGAATCTTCCAATGCTAGTATATTTGATAAATTTTAAATGCTTGGAATTTCTCTATCCGTGATTGTGCAATTGATGTCTTGATGCATCGCAAAATGTATAAAAAAAGTAGCACAATTTCCTCCTACATATGTCCGCAGGTTTTATGTAAAAATCTTGCAGTGGTGAGTCCTCTCCCAAGGTGAGGAAAAAAAAAACAGCAGTTCATTTGGTGGTTATAATTATAGTGTAAGATGTCATAAATCTCAACATTGAATAAATACTGAATATCCACTTCCACTTCAAAACATCAAAAAGAAAGCAATAAGCTTTAACGTATTCAAGCTAATTGGTGCTTTACAGTAACATCAAATACAAGACGTAAAGATGAGTACAGTAGAATGTCAATTCATTTGCAGCGTCTGTTTGAACCTAAAGTATTTTCTCCCATTAAAATTAATTTGCAATTAATCTGCATCAGTCCCAGAACTAAGTTATGCTTACCTTGTTTTGATGGGTGTCATTAAAAATAAATACACTAAATACAAAATGATCACTTCTTTGGCACCGATGGCTAATTTCCAGCAAAAAAACAAAGATAACTAAAATTTGTGGCACAATGTCGACGCTATGCGAGAGAAAGCGCTGTGACTGTTGCACTGAAGCAAAACAGCATTGGAAAATCAAGTTCATAAACCGATTCGTTCATGAACAGGGTCGTTTGTGAACGACTGAATATTTAAGTGAAGCAAAATCGTTGCAGGCGCTCAAGTGGTCATGGGAACTTCTAAGGGGAATAAGTTGTTTTGAGAGGGTGTTATTTGTATAAATGCAAGGCTGCAAGTAGCCGTTTTCCAACCATGTTGACCTGTATATCATTCCAACCTTGTATATCATACAGAGTAAAACAAAAACTGGAACTTTAAGGGGAAATTGTGATATAGCGCAGTGTGGATTGCATAGAATGAAAGCCTTCCCTCCCGCTCCTCGCTAATGTTAATTCTCCTCATTCTGGAAAGCTTTGCTTTATTCTTGTTAGCCAACAGCAGGATTTTCTTTGCTGTTTCAATCCCTAATTATTTTTGGGTCAGTGTTGAGAATGTTTAGCGGCTTTTGCTCAGGAATGCAAACTATAGGTTCCTCGCCTCAAATGCAAATGGTGTGGTGTTGTGCTAATGACATCTACCAAAACACACGGGAACAGATAAAGGTAATCTGAGTTATTTCGTGACATCAATGACTTTTGTTTGTGTTCTCAAGAAAATACTGCATTCATCAGAACATCTTAACGGTGCATCATTTCTCATTTGATTTTCAGTACATAGTATAGTGAGGTAATTAGTAAGGACATGATTGTTGCCTCTGGAAATGATGATCGGCATCGCCTGTCACAACTACCGTACTTTAGTTTCCCAATTATGCACTTAATACATTCTGTAGGTCACAAACCAAAACAATGGATGCTTTCCCATTTAGGATTTGAAGAAGAAGAGTAAAATGTTATTTAATACCTTATATAAGTTTTAATTTAATTAATGATTGATTTGAATAATCGGGAATCAATATTTTTTTCATTGGTCTCCCCCAAACAAATAGTGAGGCCCTAAATATGCACTGTGAATGTTGACTATTTTTCTGGGCGCAGCAGGCAGCTGCTTATTTGTGAGCATCCTGAATGACAAAAAAAAAAGCACTTTTGGGGCGCATGGACAAATTGCCAAACACAAACACCTGCCGCTCCTTGTTTTGCCAACAACTTTACAGCACCCAAGTAAGTGTTATTAGAAGCTAATTAATGAACAGCAGAAAACTCAATACAACTTTCCTTACTGAACAAAGCAAGCACTGACCAATTTATTCCTATCCAAGTAATATCGCTCCACATTTATTTTGTAACAGCGTTGTTAACGTGCAGATTGTCTCATTGACAGATTCATTTTCAGAAAGATAAACTAAACCATTAACTCAAGATTTCCTAGGTTGTTGAGTTTCACATTTGATGAGTGAGAAGGCACTCCAGAGACCCAACTATTTGTGTACAAACATCAAAAGGTCAATGTTCCATTACATTAACTATTAAATTCTGTCTGCTTTTTTTGAGCTCAGTCAACTTCCATTTTAAATTATCTCTATCACTCACCCTTATGCCATTCTGTGTCTCCCAGGGTAACGCCTTGCCCTGGTTTTCTGAAAATGTCAGCTGTCACGACTGTCCATGAATACCAACATCCCAGCCCCACAACCAAAATCTAACAATATACAGTGCAGTGTAAGGCTGCAGGGTGCTGATAAAAGGCGAAGTACAATAGACAGCGAGCACGTGGGCCATTTTTTTTAGAACATCAGGTGACAGAAGAAAAGTCAAACAACCACCTCTGGACCACGTTATGGTTATCTGTTCCTCAGTGATAATGTTGATGTCTCTGGAGATCTGGCGGATGTATGGCATATCGCTAAGCCAAAGCACATAAATGCATCCTCTCAAAGAGGAGGGTGCCGCAAGACGGACAGTTTGAAGATGGAATACTAATGAATAGAGGGAATACAAACATGAGCGGAAATGTTAACTGACATTTCCATTAACTAAAGAAGGAAAGCTCTAGAGAGAATAGAGGCTGGGCCTAAAAAGATAGATAGATAGATAACAAATAGACTTGACTTGACAGAAAGCATGGACAACTGATATAGACAATGACCTGAGAAGAAAAGAAGGAAACGGAACAAAGCACAAGCAAATTAACGAGACGAGTAACACCAGGACAAGACACGAAGGGTTGGAGCGAGGTGATTGGGCGACACCAGGGACTGGGTCAATGAACACAGGTAAACTCAACACAGGGAAAACAAACTTACATATTCAAAGTAAAGTTAGAGATTTTTTTTCATTAAGTTATCCTGCTGACAATAGTTAACTTAGTTACACTTAATTATCAACAATGATAGACTGATGACAGTTAAATCATACGATGGTCCATTTCTATCTCCACAGTGTTTGAGGGGAAAAGTCATTCCCAACTCCAGCCTGTACTGTCCTTGCTGCTGACAGTCTTGACTCAATACAATATTGGTGTCTTATTTTTATGCAATACTTGCATTTGTCCTTACTCACGACCAATTGCGTCAGAAATGAGACTAATAAATATGTGATGTATGAAGTTTGTTCTGTTGTGTGAGGAAGCAGCTGCAAAAAAGCTGTGGTAATGATAACAATAATACAGATAACAAGCAGCAACTTGTGGCGATCAATTTGTAATGAGACTTTGTGGGCACCCTGTACGTTGGGCCAGGAGATATGCCTTGGAAAACTTCAACAATTATCATCATGCACTTGATGCTTTTCCCCACCCATACAGTGATACTCAGTGAGGCCTCCTTTTGAATTCAGGGCATGCATAAATTTTACCGGCATCAAATGTTATCTCCCTTGCCTAGAAAGTCCAAGGAAAGGGATATGGACTGATCAAGCAGACAATTTGTTAGTCACACGCTGTAACTGAAAGATATATTTTATTATAAAATAGCTCCCATATATTGTCTCCCTGTGCCAGGTCCATCCCCTGTTTTTGACGGAGCTTGCTTCATAAAGAAGAACTCCATTACCATTGACAGAAAGGGCCCCGGGGGAACTGACACCACAAAACTGCTGCCAGTCAAAGTCCTCACTGGGCTTCAGGCGACAGCATTAGTTCATTTGTAAACAAACTCCTTCTAGACTGCTCCATATTATGGCCCCTTTCAGGTGCAGAGGAAGTCTGCAAACCCTTTGTTGTGGACGTTAGCAAACAGCTGTGAAGCCCTTTGAGACTTTTCTGTGATTAAGAGCTACAGAAATAAATTTACTTGACATGACTTGAAGAAAGATCAAGTGACCTTCAACTTGTGTAGCTTGGTTGGTTTGGTGCTGCACACACAAGTTCACCATCTGACCTATGATTATTTTGAGAGATGTGTCAGCTGGATGCTGGGACTTTATTGACTCTTGCTTGCAGTTCCTGACAGCACTGCTAAATGAGCTGCCCAACAAGACTTTCACACATGAACACACGCATACACACATACCTCCAACTTGCAAGGCGTGACCTATATATCCATCCATCCATCATATGTACCGCTTCTCCTCTCTAGAGTCGTGGGGGGTGCTGGAGCCTATCCTAGCTGTCTTCGGGCAGTAGGCGGGGTACACCCTGAATTGGTGTCCAGCCACTCGCAGGGCACACACACTCATACCTCGGGGCAATTTAGAATGTCCAATCAACCTGCCATGCATGTTTTTGGAATGTGGGAGGAAACCGGATTACCCAGAGGAAACCCACGCAGGCACGCGGAGAACACACAAACTCCACTCCTCCCAATCACGCCATTCCAGGTTCACTGTCATTGCCCACGTGAGCATTGAAGTCCCCTAGCAAAACGAGGGAGTCTCCGGACAAGGGATATCGTGGTCCAATTATCTCCGTCATCATAAGGGGTTCGTGGGAGCCATGCTTTGTCTGGACCCTCACCTACCTGTTTGCCATGAGTGACCCTACCAGGGGCAAAAAGCCCCGGACAACTTAGCTCCTAGGATCATTGGGACACGCAAATCCCTCCACCATGGTAAGGTGACAGCTCATGGAGGGGTATATAAAAGTGCGAGCACAGCACTATCTGTTGTATTGTTGTTGTTTTTTCTTTTAGCCCGGTGAACAATTCCAAGCATTTATTTGATATCCTTTATGTGTATTTATCAAACTTGTTTCATGACCACCTATAAGAAAGATAGTTGTAAATTTGCACACTCACATAATATTAATATAATATATATATATAATATATTATAATATAAACAATAATTCAGAAATAGTTTGCATTTTTGTTTTTTGTTTAGTTCTGAGTCTATCTCAAAGTTATGCTACTTACACCTCTTTTCCAACGTTATTCTTCTAGGGTCAATCACTTAACTCAACTGGACCAAATTAAAATGCATTAGGAGGCAGGAAATTGAATTTTTTTCTGGGGTATAGTCCAGACTTGACTTGTTCAGTTGTAGCTGATTGTTCCAATGCTTTAGTGGTGCTGTTTTTGCAATCACAAAAAGTTTAAGAAAAGAGATTTCTGCAGCAGCATTCACATAGGCCTTAGAGTCACCAATCGCGGCACGGTTGGCCCTGCTGATCAGTTAGAAGGCCCACAAAGGAAACTTTGCATAGGGCCCCCAGAAGACCAGGGCCAGGTTACAGTGTTGCAATATTTGCAACAATAATTTTTTTGGTTCCATTTCCTGCAGTTCAGAATGATTAAGCACCACACCGGACTATTTTCCTTTTGTCTTTATATTTAGTAGATATGAAAAGATTCATTTAGAATCGATATGATATTGATTTGAACTGCTTAAAATGTGCATGTCAAGTGTTCAATTTTTTTAACTAATTAATCACAAAAAATTCCATGATTAATCACGATTAATCACATTTTTCAACTACAATTTTTTGCGAAGCTTGTAACAGATATTTACTTGAATAATATATTGGAATTGATGCAAAATCACCAAATATGGAGTATATTTAATCCAAAGACTGTTCTAATAGCTTTTAGTGATTCGTAAATACGATCTAAACGGAGACATCTTTACAGGCCTTTTTCTTCAAATAATTTCTCAAAACTGCTCACGAGCGCCACACTCCAGCAGTGTTGGTTTGCAAGGCCCAGTGGTAACTCGAACACGATGTTTTGTTCTGAGGCGTGCTAAAGATGTAAAGCTAATATGGCGCAAATTTGCAAAGTATGATAATTATTTTTTTAGTAAATCAAACTGAGTTAATTGAGTTTAAATATTAGTTAATATAGTTACATTTTTTGGAATTAATCAGCTGAGTTAATGCTTTAATTTTACAGCCCTAAAAAAAACAAAAAAACAAAAGCATTGATTTGCAACGGTGTGTTAACCAGAGCCGCTCGCTCATGTCTCTGCTGCAAAAAACTGCATACACACAATGCCTTGCCTGCAACGCACATGGGTAATCCAGGTCTTCAGTGATCCAAAACAGAAGCATTGTGGGTCGTTGAGTTTTATGGTTAACCCGTGTTACCGTTAGCAACAGAGTCCAAAAGTGGGTTCAATTTACCAATTGACTTAATACAATTTACACCTCCCTTTCATAGCAGTGCGGCGGTGATAAACCGAAAACAAATGGCAATATGTTGCGACTGATGCCAGACTTAATTTCTGACATAGGGACAGACGTGTCTGGAAGCTAACTGTAGTTAGCACACACAGGCTGCTGTTTGCATCTGATGGGACTTTGCATGTGATGTCCTGTTGTGGTACGCTAACATATTGTAGTGTCAACTGAGGATTTATGGCGGCAAACTCATGTTTATTAAAAACCAAAACAGCTTTTTTTATACCCGTGTTCAACATTGAACAGCAGCAGCACATTGCTATGATGCGATCATGGTCACTCGATGGGGACCACGTAGTGTGTTGCGTTAAAAACTCGGAAATCTTAGCACTGAAAGGAACACATCACCCATATGCCACAAGCCATTAACAATACAACGTAACTTACCTAGGTCCTTAATATATACCAAGTTACAGGGCTAGAAAATTGTGTGCGCAAGTGCATGTGTGTGTAGGTGTGTGTGTGTGCGTAGATTATATTATGCATACTAGAGAAGCAAAACAATAGATTTTGTATGAAGGTTAAATAAAAAGAAAATTACAAATGAATTCAAGTCTTTATTTTAGTTTTCTTTAGCCCAGTATATTTCCCTAAATTTATTCATATGATTTCAGTCCCGTCAACATTAAAAAGAAAAAAATGCATATGTGCCCAAGTAAAGTGAAATATGTTTGTTTTTATTTTAGTGTACATAGGTAGTTTCATATAATTAGTGCAACTCATCATAGTGTACAGTTTTTGGTTCCATTTAAAATACTCTAAACGTTTACACTTCAATGCAAATTGCATTTGTGAATGGCTACAGTACCACACAAGCGCACAAAGACAAACATGGCAGTGATTTAAAAAAATATATCTAAGTGAAATCCATTTATGCCTCTTTTGTATCCAGGTGTATTACTAACCACCCATCATATAATCAGTATGAAGATCAAATTTCAAAATAAAATACTCAAGATAATTTGGTTGGCCTTTGTTGCTGCGTGCTTTCTTTTCTTTCTCTTATTGTCTCAATAGAATGTCTTAAACACAGTTTTCATTAGCCTTCATTGAAGCTGTTTTAAAACATGTCTCTCACAAGAAGTCTCAGTCTGATTCATGAAAAGTTGTTACACTTCAGAATTGTTACATTTGTGTAAGTGAATCCATTAGGTAGTTGATGGCGATCCCCATGTTTCTCATTAGAAGGACATACAAGAGGTAAAGATAGAAGATGAGAACATTTAATGACTTCATTTGGAAAGCTGTGGTGTAGCCACATAACGATTATCCGGCATCTCTTTTTCTAAACTATCTTATGCTCCCTGCTCACTATTTCCTTGGTAAATTGTAAGAGTAATGCTAGAATTTAAACCTCTGTACCTTTCAGACAGAACATACCGAAACGAGACATTTCAGTGTCCGAAGTGAGCATTCACACAGTGGTTTGCCTCATTAGCTTCACGAGATATGTGGCGGCTGCAGAGTGACAATTGCTTTTAACACAAAGGGGTGTGTGCAGACACCAGCAAAGGCCAGAGTCAATTTCAACTCGCGTTATGCATGGGAAGTTTACTCACAAGGTAGAAAGGCCATGTGGAAATATACATGTTGTTTTACTTTAATAGTTGAGTCGAGAGCAAATAATTGTCATAGAGCAGGTGTTATGCGTTTGTCCGTTTCACAAATGGTTCATTATAATTTATAGTAGTACAAACATACATAAGAACACATTTCAAGTATTAATGGTGGGAAGATTAGCCTTGATGAGTGTGGTGAAGTGCAAGTCGTGTAAAAAGGAGTTCATATACCACAGAAGCACTTCAACCCACAATGTGCCTCCTCGAGCTATGAGTACAACCCTCAGTGTTGTTCCCCCAATGGGTGAGTTTCAGCACATTTCATGTGGACTTAATGAATACCAAAATGACAGGTATGCTTGCACCAGTGGCGGGCCGTGCATTTCACACGAAGGCCTTCAGTGAAGTCTTACTTAGTCCGACTTGAATAAATCTAAAACTACAGCTGGAGAAATAATTTACAGAAAGACACTCACACAGTACTGAGTGTTGGACGACCTAGCTTCTCTTGAAAGGTCCGTCTTGAAAACGGCCTCGCAAGTGTATCTGCAGATTTTCGAACGGTCGCCAGTTACGACTTCCGGGTGTGTTGATTACGCATTGAGCTGCCCCCTCACGAGTGAGTATCCAATCACAAAGTGCATTCATCACCTTCAGCGTAAGTTCAACGAAAAGGCTAACTGTAACCAATTCGTGATCTGATTAGCTATCGCAACTGTCTATCAACTCTGAAAGCCCAAATGACTCACGCAGAACAGATATCTGAAGTCCTCTGACGAATAGTGCGTGCTTCTGGTATTGTGAAATCTGCCTGGCAACGGGAGCTAGCTGAATTCTGATTGGATAAAAACTCTCTCTAAAAGTACAATACTAGGATATAATATGACATCAATGTGAAGAATATGATCATGATTTCTTGATTATGTTAAGCCAGCAGAAATGGCCTTAAAGGCCATGATGGCCCACCACTGGCTTGCACAATGGTGAACAGTGGACAACCAGGAAACGGGTAACACATATTGTATTATAAGTACGATTATTTTTGTCGGCCTTTTTTCAATCGTTCTGTTTCAAGTTAGCCGGATAGTATAATTTACCACAAATGATTTTGAATATTGTTTCTCACCAACTAAAAGGTGTGAATTACAGAAAAATATCCTATTTCGTGAGCTAGTTCTTTAACTGCTTGTTGAGAATTATTATCTAACAAGTGACTTATCATATTAACACTAACTGAAATATCAAATTTAATATAATTTACCATTTCCTATTGAGGTGTGTTCATTTTAGTGCCTGTGACACTTCCAGAATGTTTACGACTGAATATGTGTCTTATAGTTAGGTGGTCTACAACACACAGCCATAAAGCGATGCTAAATTTAAACAAAAAAATTATGTTTAAAAATACCCCTCTGAAAATGTTTCGACACAATAAAATACATTTTGCTAATTTGCATATTATGGATTAAAAATTAAAAAAAAAAAATCTGTCTATTTATATAAAAAAGTAAATTAACTGTTTTTTCATTTTAATTGAGATGTATTAAGTAATTTAGTTTATATTGAAATATTCAATCGCTGCAGCCCTACAACATTCAGCCTAAAAATATACATTTGTACCTCAAATAAAGTCCTTATTGGACAAGTTGAAGAAAAAAAAAAGAAAAGTTAGTTATGGCGTTTGAGCTGATTGACTGTTACAAGTTGACTTTCATGTCGCATGCTTTTTTAACACATCCAAGTAAATTCCTCATAGCAAGCAGGCACATGATGTCATGTGAGGTCAAGCCTTGGCTCACTGCTTACTGTGAAGAGTTTGCATGTTTTCTCTGTGCTTCCTTAGGACAACTTCCTTACACATTCCAATATCTATCCATCCATCCATTATCTGTGCCACTTATCCTCATGACGGTCGCGGGAGTCCTGGAGCCTATTCCAGCTGTCTAGGAGCAGTGGGTGTGGTACACCTTGAATTAGTCATCAGACAGTCGCAGGAGTACAAAATAATTTATTCTAAAATCATTGATTAATTATTTTTTTTCGTTCATGTACTATTAGTGTGAATGATTATTTATCTCTTAGTCAGTTCTGCGGTTGAGCAGTCCATTGTGGTCACCTTTGGCCTGAATACGAAAAACAATATTGCAATCACATAAAAAAAAAAAACGCCAGCTTGCAGTACGTAGATACAGCTTTTCAAACGAGAAAGTGTTTCTCCAGACAAAGACGCCTGGTAAAGAAGAATGTGTTCTTCCATTTAGTGTGCTCCAATTACACTGGTCAACAGCAAATTTTAATTACAGATGTCTGTATGTCCCTAAATATATTATGCCTTTACTTTTTTTTACCATGCATTGTGATTTATAGCTATAACATTTCATAACATATTATATTATTAAATTAGTATTCAAATGAAAACCGGATGTGCAAGTGAAAAAACAAGGGCAGATTCAGAATCAGCGCAAAAATTCGAGAACTTTACTTGTATCTCTGAATGTTTTTTTTTTAAATAAAAATGTTTTGACCAGTGTAATCAAAGAGCAATTTGCAAACATATGACAACATAAAACAAAAACAACAACCGGGAATTGAAGAGAATCCGGATTGGTTTGCTTCTGTCCTAATGTTTGATTTTTGAGGTGGTTCATTAGGTCCACAGTCCATCTGAGAGTATGTTTTGGACACTAACAATGTCAGCTCTTTTCAAGCTCAACTGCCCTCTAGCTAACACATTGATTTTCCTGTCTGGCTGCTTATGTCAAACACTTACACTGTGCTTGTTGCCCAAGGAGAATGCTATGTGGCAAAACTCGAGAACGCATCACCACCACATGACTACTATTGCATATATAGGAAGAAAGAAATGGAATAGGGCGCCCTCATACACATTATATGACTTATCAGTGTTTTTGAGGTTAGAGACGATGAGGACCACCCATCCATTTTCTGCGCCCATGCATCACATACACAATGAATGGGTTTCCCCGGCAGCATGCTGCATGTTTCTAAGTGCAGTATAAAAAGAACTTTATTGTGGTGATACATCTAAGTTCTTCATTAGGGATGGGTACCGAGCCCCAATACTAAAGTGCAGTATCGATATGCTTAACCCTTAAAAATGTTCTTAAGTCTTTCTAAGACTAAATGACAATATGGACTCTCTTTTTTCCAAAAAGAATTTAAGGTGATAAATTTGTTTAATAACGCCACTTTTTCTAATCAGCGACTGGCTTTCTGGTTAGCAAATGTAGAATGCTACGTGCACTTTCCAAAATTTCCTCCCAACGATCCATTCCTTTTTTTCCCCATTTTGAATGTTTTTCTGTGGCATCACGTCCAGTATTGTCATAATTAGGAAAACACTGTCTTCCTATTGGTCAATGCCCAAGAACCAATCTAAGGACGACATTGGACGTCACACCATCAGGCAAGACTTACAAAGTTTTGGACATGCTACACAGCAAATTCCGCAGTGTTAAATATGCAGTGTCAAAGGTTATTGACTCTTTCAGAGCTATTATAAAACAGCTTGAGTTAAATGCCTCCCAGTGTTGGTGAAAATATCCGTAGTTAAGAGACGCAGTGACAATTTGACTCTGGTAAGGCCGCCCACATCCACCTGGTTCAAAATGTGGAGATTTTTGCGACACTTTTTGGAGTGACACACAACTACGGTAAAAACTTTTAGATTTTGCACTATTGTGTAGGCATTTCAACAGAAATTCTATTTTAGATGAGTACACTGTTTCTGAGCGCTTTCTGTTGGGATCTTCTATCAAATTAAAAAAAGTGGGTTCCTCTCCATCTTGACTAAGTAACTTCATAATGTAACAGTTTTGTTACGTTATGCGCAAATGTGGCATTTTGTTTTCTTTTTTGAGTTTGCATCGGTTATTTCGCCATGACCTGCAGCTCTTTTGCTAGCGGAGATAGGAATCCTTGCCCTGTCATGAGTTGGCAGTAGTTAAGTTGGCCATGAATAGGTTATTTTAGCTCATGTGAAGTCTCCCGGGAATCTGTTATTTTACTGTGAGTTATGCACTGCACGTGGTTCCTGCCTCGCTTCACCCCTTTGCGTTTCTTGTCACGAAGTTTTCACATTGTTTTGTCTCTGAAAATAGGCTGTTATCGGCATTACTAGCCCAACCCCCAGGGACTTTCACCCATTACTCTGATTGCAGTCGAACACACTTGCGTTCATACCAACTAGGGCTGCACGATTTTGAACAAAAACCTGATTGCGATTATTCAGACCAATATTGCGATTACGATTCGATTTGCGGTTTTTGTATTTTACATGTTAAAATGCATTAAAATGCTACTGTTATGCGTTTTTGCTTCGACTTGTTTTATTTTATACACTAACTTTTCCTTTACACTTGTCGCTCATTTCCTCGCTCGCCACTGCAACGTGAATGCTACTGTTAGCGATCTTAGCTTAGCACTTGAACAACCGCTAGTTGTTGCCTCCCCTTCATCTGTTTATTTTGAATCTGCTTGACAGGCTTCATACTCAAACCAGTGGTGGTGTTTTAAACGTTGAAATGCTTTGGTCGTGTTACCTCTGGATCTGATGCTTTTTTTTTTTTTTTTTTTTTTGGTCGAATCCGCCGCACATCCAAATAATAGACGTACCGCCCGTCTAGAGCACGAGCATCTCCCTCTCCACATCTGCGGCAGCAGAAGTTACTTCCTTTGCATCCACTTCGGTACACGGCAATCACAGAAAAAAACAGAGGTGCACGCGTAGTGTGTTATTGTCGGACTGCGCTGACTGTAGGCACTAGAGCGCAGACTAACACGTGTTAGCCAACAACACTGATTGGCCAGGGCCATTAATACCCAAGCATCAACAATTCTGGTTAGCTAATTCATCTGTCACTCAAACACCAAAGGTTGGGGGAGAGAGGAAAAAATACAAAACCTCACTGTTTTGCGATTAGATAATCGCACTATGTTAAACCTCGATGTCGATTAGATTTTGATTTATTGTGCAGCCCTAATACAAACGCAGCGATTGCGTCTTTTAGTTCTCTATGTAAATATGGCGTTGATTACTGCTCTCTCGACCAAGTTCCCGCGTGATTCATGGAGAAAGTTCACGCATGATTCATAGGGAAAGTTCACGTGCGATTCATCTGGAAAGTTCTTGCGCGATTTACAGCAAATTAACGCTTGGTGGTGTGTTGCTGGTCACAACATAACCACTGCGTTTATCATTTGTAGCATAAATCTCTGAGCTATTCTGTTGCAGGAAACATGTTGATTAAGGACAGACTTGGTGATGACCAAAAACTTGTGAGAATAACAGAGCTGGAACTTAAAGAGATTTTGAATGCAGGGAAGTAAGATGAAAAGCCTTGCACTCAGCTGTTTGAGCAGTATGCAAGATGGTTACTGCAAGTGGTGATACAATCATCCGAACGTCACCAGACATTACGAAGCTCTTATGTTAAGGTCTCATTGCTCATTGAGAAGATAATAGTGACTGCCACTGGAATACGGATTTCTGAATACAAATGTCACCTTCTTTAATTATAATGAGTAACTTTGAATGCACGATTCACTACAAATAAGTATCCTTATTTTTGCCGATTACTTTGATGTTTTTTCCAAGTGTTCCGGATTAGTGAATATTATATTTGAGCGTCTTGGAACAACATGACTTCTTCATTCTGGGTTAAATATGCATTTGTCCTTTTTCTGCAGCATTTGCAAAATTTGATGTGCGAGCTGTGAGAAAAGTTGTGAAGGTTCTTGCCAGGTCAGTGACAAAGTAGGATGATGATGTTTTTGAATATGTAGTTCAGGATCCCTCATGTGGAGTGCGACCCATCATATATGAGACTTATTTTTATCAGTTACCTATGTCATTTATATCATGTTATTTTATGGACATAAACCTCTGTGTTGTTAATGTTTTTCCATCCATCTGAATCTCCAATAATCTTTCAAATGTCTCCCCGCAGCAAGTCCTTGACAGATGGGACCAGAAGGAAAATGTTGAACATACTGGCTGCTGACATAACTGAGGAGAATGGGTAATGTGTACTTTTTAGGCATCTTAATGGAACTTTTAGATCAATTCAAATCCATTGCATACAACTGAAAAATATTTACTTTTTTTGTTTTTGTTTAAATCTTACAGTCCATCACCACCCAGACAGGTGAAAGGAATGTATGCTCGAGGAATTGAGATCTCCCGTACCTGAGTGATCCATTCCCCCTAAAAGGTTATGTAGGTCAATTCACAATGATGGCTATGAAAATGTTAAAGGGCTAGTGCGGTATTTTATCAGATTCACCAATCACACTAAAGACTGCAGTTTTATGAACAGGCATGTTCTTTCAAATTATTAGTGCTTGTAGTTTTGAGATCTGAGGGGCAGAGATGTGAGCTGCTCATTTAACACAATGTGGTGTAGGTGAATTGTACAAGTTCTTCCTGGCCTCAGAACTCATCCAATGTACTCAAAATCTAATTTTTTTTGTTTGTCGAACTAGTCGAATTAGTTTGGAGCACCTTAACGTAAACTTAACTTGAATATCTCATTAATTGCGTTTCTGTTTTTGTTATCTTTTCATCACCCAAGGAGCATTATTATGACAGCATTAAATTATATTAACAATGTGCAGTGTTAGCCAGTGGAAGTTTTTTGCTAAATTTTGAGTTACTTTTACATTGATTTTCTAACACTATGGAAAGAGTTAATTTTACACCAATTCTGCTTAGGATCAAATACACTCAGACGCAGTGTTAAATTTAACTCTATAAATGTTTAATTAACCTGCAAAATTTGCTGTGTAGACTTTTGTCATGGAGGTCGTGAAGTGTTCCAGAAGTCAGAGTGTGTTACATACACGGGCTACGATGCGACAAGACAACTCAAAATAGGCTACGAGACATTATACTTGTCTGAGGCACGTCTGTCATCCGAAAATCGATATATTTTCTCGATGCGAGGCATATGGCTGTGCATTGTGTAAAAAATGTGTACATTATTCTCTAAACAATAACAAGTGTATGTTAAATGCAACAAGCTGTGCTCCATTATATCCATGTGAGGCAGCTGTTCAAAAAAACTTTATTTGCACTTTTGGAATAGATTGACGTAGCACTGTGAAACATAAGTTCCTCTATATAGTGTTCAGAGGTAATTAAGCTACACCACATTTTCACTTTTTCACATTAAGATTGTCCTGTATGCTGGTAGGGAAACCTATGTGCTTCCGTTTTCATTTGGTCCTGATGGTATGTCATAAATAGGTAGTTGAGGTATAATGTGAAGCGCTTTGAGTACTGTTGGAAGAAAAGCGCTATACAAGTGACAGCACTTATTTTAGCCAATTGCATGTCATGCAATAGCACTGACATAGGGGCAATCACAAACTATTATGTACTGGACCTGTAGTAACATTTCATATGATTGGCGGAGCGTGGAACCAGAGACAGCAGCTTTTTCTTACAATCTATTATGTTAATCATTGTCATTCAACCAAAACACTGAAGAGTAAAAAGTAGCTGGAAAAATCTATTTTCAGTTAAGTGTAAAGTATTGGGAAAAGCTACTCAAGTAGTACAATGACGTATTTACAATACAATGCAATACAATACAATATGTAACAAAGTTAAAAAAAACTTAAATTAGCAGTAAATTGGAACACAAATTAAAACACATATACAGTCGATACCAGAAGAACAGCAGATCAGCGACAGTCTCATGTTGAGCCAAAACCTGAAGAATAAAAATGTGTCTTCAAACAAGTGGAGAGGGGGCTAGTCTAACACTTAATGTAAGGTCATACCATAGAGAAGTACCGGCAACAGAAAAGGCTTGTGCCCCCCCTAAGGCTCCGCCTAGTCCTCGGCACCTCCAGCAGCACATGGTTTTCTGAGGCAACAACTGTGTATTTTTTAATTCAGTAAAGTCTACGTATTATACTTTATTCAATCTACTCAGCGTTACTCGTGGGCACAGATGGCAGGTGGGACGGGGAGGGCACGTCCGCCCTTGTCTTCATGATGAGTGCCATATGTCCCTCCCTCGACATTCGCCACATAAGAATGCATGCATCTCTAATAAAATATGTGGCCAAAGACTTACATGGACGAACACATGACGGCAGAAACTAAACACTTAGTCTTGGTGCTGAATTAAAAACTCCAACATTGAATGAACAATAATCTGGTTGAACAGAAGTCCGCTACTACTACCAGCTAATAATTAACACCAACATTAACAATAAAAACATTCATACTTCTTACTATTTGCATAAATCCACTTGACATGACAGTCAACATCCACATTCGCTAATGTGTACATAAGAATGGGCTATGTGTGCACAAACATTTGATTTGATTGTAGTTGTTGTTGCAAGAAATAATTTTGATTTTGTGTGTGTGCTTACTGCTACCTCACTTGCTCTCAATCATGCCTCTGATATACATGAACAGATAATGCATGCCCTCTTCGGACTTGGAGAAATAATTGGAGTGTGGTGCAGAGTGGCCGCCATCTTAACCTCTGCCCGCCCTCAGCTGTTTGAGCGTACTCTTGAGTAGTG
Source organism: Idiotropiscis lumnitzeri (assembly GCF_059441095.1). Lineage (NCBI taxonomy): Eukaryota > Metazoa > Chordata > Actinopteri > Syngnathiformes > Syngnathidae > Idiotropiscis > Idiotropiscis lumnitzeri. The sequence goes on along the minus strand of NC_142397.1, from coordinate 20,714,311 downwards.
TGGCATGATTGACAACCCTGAGATGCCGAAGGCAGGCAAGCACCAGGAGCTGGAGTCTGTGCAGATCAAACAATCACAGGGGGCAGTGCAGAGTCATCACTGCCATCAAGGGCTTCCCAAATCCCTGGAGAATCTCTGCCAAAAGCCGACTCTACTCTCAATCATCTGACGCTCCAATCGATCCAGAGGTTGAGGTTGAAGGGCAGTGAGCAGGGCTGCCAAACAGAAGTTCATCCAAAAAAGCTTTATTTCCAAGAGGAAGAAGTTTTCAGACCCCCTCAAAAACTCAAGAACTGGAAAAAGAGGGTCAAACTTACATCTGGACAAGGACATGTGGATTGTATTACACAAAATGCGGGCAGCAGCTCTTTAAGTGTCTGCTGTATTTAAAGCTTGCTCATTTCTGTATTCTCATTTACATCTGTTTATGTACCACAGAAGAGCAACCTCGCCTTTCAGTTGCTCATGATTAGGAATATGACCATCAACCTTGAAGAACTCATGCAGTATCCCCTCTCACCTGTTCCGCATGCCATTTGTTTTCCTGATTGCTAGTTTGCCAAAACAATCAAGGCTTCCTTCCTTCACAATCCACTGACATTAAACAGATCTGTATCAAATAAGACATACAGTGAAACCCCGCTACTTCGCGGTTCACCTTTCGCGGGTTCAGTGCTTCGCGGGTCTAAAAAATATTCGGGGGCATTGTAGTTTCGCCGAGCGGCACGAGGGGGCGCTGGAGCGGTTAGACGGCCGTCGTGCACCGAAGAGGAGAGTGGACGAAGAAGAGAGTTGACGAAGAAGAGCAAGTTCCCCCGGGCACGATTTGGGGCGATGTTTCGCGTGGTTCGGACCGTACCAGAGCTCCGGCCGGCGTGCGTGGCAGTAAAGCCGTAGAGGAGCACCTTCCCCGGGCACGGGCGGTGCCAAGCGGCCCCTAAGTTTAACCGAATGGAAGCTCCGGAGGAGGAGGGCATGCTCGCGTCACAGTAAGCCGAAGAGGAGCACCTCTTCCGCCCGGGCACGAGTGTAGCGTCAGTTATGAATGAATAAATAAATAAATGAAGAATGCCACCTTTCATTTCACCGCCTGTCATGCCGCGTGTGTTTTTGTTTTTTCAGCTGTGTGGGCATTCCTCCAGCGATCGTCTCGCGCCATGCCGTCAGCTGCTGCGAGACGCGCTGATTACACTGACTATATTGTGATTATAATAAATATCTTTGTATCACCACCTTTTTTCCCGTGTCTGCGTTTGGAGAGTCCTGCTCAATCCTCCAGCTCTGCTGGAGGATCATAACATTCACAGGGCTCACCGGACGGCGTACCAGCAGGTAAAAGTTGAATAAATACGAAAATAATGGCTGGGGAATAAAAAAATACGTTTTAATAATAATTTGTTTTTTTTTGTTATAACATGAATTTCACTCTCTCTCTCTCTACCCATATATAGATATATATATATTTTTTTTAAGCATTTTTAAAGGTGCGCCGCTACTTCGCGGATTTTCAGTTTTCGCGGGTGGTCTCGGCCCCCATTAACCGCGATAACCGGGGGTTTACTGTATATCCAAAAGTGCTGCTCTATAAAATTCCATTCATTGGCCAAAACCGCATGCAGCAGCCTAGGGCTGAACAATTTAGCGTTTTGGGACCAAAATTGCAATCTCAGGCAACGTGATTTCAAGATTGTCAAAGTTTTTTTTTTTTTTTTTTCAAGATTACGACTATTACAACAGAACGACATAAATGGATGCATATGCAAGTACATAATTCTCCCGCAGTCATTTTTTGTTTGTTTGTTTGTTTTAATAAATGGTCAAGTACTTTGCGATCCATCCATCCATTTTCTGAAGCACTTAACCTCACCAGGGCCATAAGCGTGCAACAGGTTTTGTCATTTGTTGTCGGCGCAACACTGGACATTGTTGATGAAAAGATCACTGTGCTGCTGTTAGCCTCAAGTACAGTTGCATTGAAGCGTGGACAATCTGAGCATGTAGCCAGGTTTGAGTAATTAATACGATGCAACAGTCACTAACATAGCAATTTCACACTAGTTCTTGATCCCGCAGAAGCTCTGAAGAGGCGGCTTGCAAAGCTAGCTCAGCTCCATCGTCCCACTTTTTTTACATGACCACCAACGCTTAAAGTGTCTCCCAAAACCGGCAGCAATCCACGCAGTTCCTGCTGGCCGTGCGATCTCCTCCGGGATGTTAAAAGTGCTCATCAACTTATCAATTTGTACTCTTATCCAATGTTGATTTAGTCCACACAATTATCGTATCCAGCAGCAAAAGGTATGAAAACAGTTAAAAAAAGGGAAAAGGCACTGTTCATTCGTCCATACGCTCTTCATCCAACCCTCTCGGGCAGCCAGCCCTATAAAGCCTTCACCCCTGAGGCGGGCCCATGAACGTCGTGCGGGTGACCACCGAGGGGGCCCAGCTACGAGTCTCATTCAAGTGAATGACAGCAGTGCGTGCGGGCGCTCGGGATTTTAATTTTATTTTTTTTTTAAGTTTTAATATTTAAAAAAAAAAAAAAGGATGACAACTCCCTCACTGCCGACATCTTTTTTTGTTAGCTCCTTTACAGAAGTGGTTGTTTTCAGCACCTGGTTTCTGCCCGCTAGATCCATACGCTGACAAGCTTACTGACTGACGGACTGAACAATTGACCATTACAGTTTCTTTCGTCTTGAAAAAGAATAACGGCTGAGCAAAATTAGTAAAATGCCCACCTATGCCAAAAGGTAAGATTCCTCACACGAGAGGCCAAAGCCAACTGGAACAGTTAAGTTCCGATGGATTCAGTGCCCTGAGAATGAAATGACCAGGATGAATTTGAATAATCACAAGCTTGCTCCTCCTCAGGTGCCCGAGGAACAAGAGGTTTAACTCCTGTGCCTTGCTAATAAAATATGTGGCCAAAGACTTACATGTCAGTCAAAACTTCATTATCAAACTGTGTTGCTAATGCTTCATTGTCACTTCGTTTTAAACATTCCCTCAATTCAGTAATGTAATAAAGCAAGTGCTCTTTAGCGCAAAGCTGTTTATTTTTAAGGGCAAAGCAAAGTTGTAAGAAGTCTGTCAGAGGTTAAAATGACAGTGTTTTACGATTATAATTTGTGGTATACGCTGTTGCCTTGATATATAAGTTTAATTGGTTACATGAGCATGTTTGTATCTCAAATGCTCTTGCCCATTCAAAAGAACAAAAATGCAGTTTATCTGTTACAGCCCCCACCAAAAAAGAAAACACCCAAAATTATTTTTTTTTAATCACAGACTTGCACTCAACAGTATTTTACTTCGCTCTTGTCAGGTTTTGGTGGAGGATTGTAGTGGAGGCGCACCAAAATGCAGGAAAGCAAGGCAGGGGTAACTTAAATGGTATTTAATTGAAGGTAAAAAGGCAAACAAGGGACATGAAAATCAAAAACACAAAAGTACAGAATAACAGGGCTCAACAAAACAAGGACTTGACCTAACTGAGGAAAACAAGACTGACATGAACAACAGATATGAGCAACGACAATGGACTGACCAGAAGTGAAAGCAAGAAGGGCTCTAAATACAAACAAAGTAACGATACAACGAGGAACACCTGGACTAGACACAAAGGGTTGGAGGGAGCCGATTGGTTCACACTAGGGAAGTGAGACAACAAGCACAGGTGAACACAATCAGGTTTAACATGAGGCACACACCAAACAAGAAAAAAAAATACTAAACCAAAAACAGCAGACCATGACAGCTCTCCTTGTAATCTACAAGCATGAAAATGTGAGCACAATAGTGATGGGCACTCTCAAACCGAAGTTCCGGCGCACGCTTCAAACCCGGACATTAAATTGCTTCGGAACATTGTTCCAACGCTCCGTTCAGTCAGGAGAAAACACGTGACCTGTGACGTCCGAAACAATAACTGTTTCGATTTGTTCTCTAAATGAACTCTAGTAAACCCTGTGACTGTCTCCAAAGGGGTGTGGGCGGCGTGCGGTGACCTCGACGCTCAAATAAGCTCGGCAGCTTTTAGTTTTCAAATTAAGTGTATTCATTGAACGTAAGCATAGTCAGGTATACGAATACTTAAATGTATGGTTTTAAAGTAGAATTAGCTCGAGTCACATTTTTAATGCAAGGCAATTTTACATAGTAACCTAAAAATAACTATCGATATCTTTATATACATGTTTTGAAACTAGATAAGTAGACGTGCATACGATCCGATAATAAGGTTTCATAAAATGAATTTGACCATTGAACATTAGTGTATTTAAGTACAGTGACTGCTGTATATAAGCCACAGTGCTGCAGTGGACTTTGTATAATGGGTGTTGTAAAAACAAACATGAAAAATTAGTCATATAAAACACTTCTAATTTTATTTTCTAATTTTGAAGACGTCAGACCGCCTAGTCGAGACACTTCCGCTCATCGAGGTAACAGTGAGCGTCGAGGTCGCCGCAAGCCGCGCACCCTTCTCGGGCGGTTTAAAATTTGTATGCGTATCTGTGCCATGTGAGCGCATTTTTTTCAAAACGTGAAGTTGTCAGTTAATAAATAAAAAAAGGCTAAATCTAAAGACTGGAAAAAGTAATATTTTTAAATAAACATTTTTTTAAATACATTTACTTTTCTTGTGCCGTAGTATTTGTTAATTTATGTATGTAGAAATTGGTATCCTTTAGTGCAGCCATCACCAAATGGCGGATGATTCGGACCGAACCCATGGCCAATCTATGATGATTTTTTTTCAGGGCGCATTCGCGAACGTTGGTGCTGCAATTCTAGTAAATACGGAAAAGGCGTCACTGATTTGAGCCAATCAAATCATTTTGTTTACGATCCACTGCCAATTGCGCAGCAGACCGGAAGAGAGTGCTGCTGACAGTATGCCTTGCTAAAAAGTTAGCGAGGTCGATGCGTCTTGTTTTAAATGAATGGACAAAGAAATGTAGTTTCGTTCTGGCTGCAGCCAATTCAAAACCAGTGTGCATCATATGCTCCAAAACCATCGCAACATTGCGAAGCCCCACTACGAAACAAAGCACCGCCCTTTTGTGCACAGTTATCCGCTGACGTTTGAGGTGAGCGCATGCAGAAACATCGAACTTTGAGTGCAGTACCACAGATGCTTACATTTTCGTTTACATCGAGCGGCATGCAAACGAATATTCAGTAAAAGGATCATGGATTTTGGGGAAACGTTCAAGTGATGGGGAAGTTGTGAAGGAGTGCTTAAATGCACAAACATTATTTAAAGGAAAACACAAAGCCCAGATGTGTGAAATAATCTACCAAATCCCAATGGCCCTGACTCCGTTCCAACCCAGATTTAAGTCACTGGCAGGGCAGTCACAAACTCATTTTTCTCATTAAGAGAAGTTAAAAAAATATTCAAAAGAAAAAGTGGTGTCAAAGCTCATTTTGAATTAGTTTTTCATGAGGACAGCCATTTTTATCGATTGTGTACTGAACATGTTGACCTGTTTTACTTGGATAATTAGGCTTTCCGTTTTTATTAGGCTGACAATTCTTTGATTTAAAAAAAAAAAAGGTAAAAGATGTTAACTCAATGCTTAGCACTTGATATATTTCTGCAGGAGATATTTTACAGTTTTTTTCTGGAAGTGGCACCCTTAAATTCCTGGAGCCACATTTTCTTGAATGTGAAATAAACGCCTTATATTTGTTTGACTAGCAAAGGTGTTTAATGGGAACATTGCTAAATATTTAGTATATAAATGCACTCTGTTGAAAATGAGTAAATATTGAAACTATATAAAAATGTGAACATAGGCAAGGCATTAGGAAAGTTGGACTTTGGTTCGGACCTTTTAATTGGAAGAAATTTTCGTCGTGGACCTCTGTGACTTTTAATTGAATACCTCTGCTCTATAGTATATAACTGCAGTTCTAGTTTTTCAACACCAGATGTCATTATCACTGAAGCCTTGAAGCTTCAAACCATTTTGAACCAATTGCTTCAAATAGTTCAGCGCTTCATAAAAGCTTCATTTGCCCATCACTAGAGCACAAGACACAAGTGTACCTAATGTATTGTCCTTCCTTGTTCTTCTGTGGGCTCTATTGTCAGTTTTCAAACGAGCTTGACAGCACACTGCTGCAATCAACAGTTATTGTCCTTCCACTGCAAGGAAATGTCAATTCATGGTGGCTGTGTGTTATGAATGGTGCTGCTGCCATCTAGCGGTGTAGGTTCTCGTAGGTTCTTGTGTGTTATTGGACATAGCCTGGCGACGAAGCACCATTTAATCACTGCCTTGTTTGTTTATTCCATTGTCGCGCTGCCGCTGGTATAAATCAATTAAGTCTAGCGGCAATTGGGCTAGCCAACGCTCACACATAAGGCTAACCTCAATTCATACCTCCTTATCAAGTTGCAATTTTGTTTTTGTGTCATCACAACATCCTGTTTCTGCCAGGTTGTTCAGTATTTTGGTCCGAAACCAAAAATGCACTTTTAGGCCTTTTTGGGTTGCCATGACTTAGAAATTTGTCGGGCCAACATCTGACAGAAGTCCGGCGGTAGTGATGCTACACCACAGCATACGAGCTACGGGCCATTGGGTCACACTGTGATGTATAAAATCTTTTGTATATGCTATATAGTATTGTCAGATTTGCCAATTTGGTATTTCATTAACACACCATCAATGAAGAGAAAGACACTCAAAATTTGGCTTGCAAGGAGAACGAGGAGAAAGTCTGAATTCAATGCTTGTCTCTTTGCGTTCTGATCATATCTCTCTGTTCCCTCCCTTTTATTAATTTCCAGAAGTCCCTGAACATGGGTGTCTTCAACCTAAAGGGGTGGGGTTATCTAAGCTAGCAGCTGAAGACACATGAAGTTGTTTTTCTATGTGTGTGCATGTCTTTGAAAGATTTATTTATACATGTGATCAAAAATGTGTCAACGCATTACTCAGCAGAAACCTCTCAGCCTCGTCACAACCTCTTAATTTAAAAACATTGCACTGCCACACACCGATAAGAGAGATGGAGGCCATCATTTTGCTATCTTCCGTTAACATTTTCATTGGGGTGGTTATTATGAAGAATTAATTATGAAAGCAGAAGCAAGTTTCATCAATGCAACGCAAGAACATTTAACGTAGATCGTTATTGCATTCTATCAATATCATTGCTCTAGTTTTGAACTACATGAATATCCTAGCAATAAAGGAAACGTGTAATAACTATTTCATAATTACTCTTTCAAGTATGTTTTAAACAGTTAGCTAAATAACCTTTTTTTTTTCAGCTGGATTTTTACACTGGCACCTTGACTTACTTCTGCTAAAACCTTCATCGATTTATGACTTATCACTTGGTTGATTTTTGTGCTTTGAGTTGCGAGCCAAAATTTGAGGGTGTCACGATCCGTCTGTTGTTGTTGCAGCTAAGTGGGCATTTTCTCCGGCGCTCGTTCCCGTTCGCTCGTCATCTGGCCGGGAGAGACGCGCCCACGATCCGCACAGCTGCATCGTATCATCGCCCTTGATTACGGGCTACTTAAGCCACCGTCGCGGACCAGTCCGCGTCGGATTATTATCCTGCCTTGCTCATGCTCATGATCTACGTACTTATTCCTTGCCCTGATTACTCCATGTATAGTTATTGCGTATTTGTGTTTTGTACTTTGCTCCAGCTATTCTTCGGCTCGCTTTTTGTTCTCGTTCGTGGTTTGGGTTCATCCTTATCCTCTGGTGGTAAGCTATTTTCCGTTCATCGGTTTCCTTGCGTTGCAAGCGTTTTTTGTTATTCGTTATTGTTTTCCTGGTGTGGGTTGTCCGCCAGCGTTTTCCGTTCTTGTCGACCTTCGACGGTTGTAATTATAGATATACTCTAGACTTTCAAATTCCTTACTAAATATATGATTATAGTGATTGATGGATTGTGTCATAGACGGTCACAATAAACGCTCTTCAATTTCATCATCTTTTTGTGTCAGCGTTTTTAGAGTCACGGTCGCCGAAGCTGGAAGGCGACCGTGACAGAGGGAAGTCCAAGCTTCAGATCTGCCGAAATGGAGCAATTAAAGTGAAACATCTTAGTGAAACCTAGTTTGCTAACAAATCTGTTTACAAACTGATTTTTGTCAGGCAAATATTGCTTCAGTTTATGAACCATCTTTCAGTCTTGACATCCCTGCAGAATGGTCTTATCTGCGTGGGCCCACACAGCGTAAACATTATTCACACTGCGCCTCAAGTTTTTCAAGCGTGTGCTTTTGCTCCTACTTGGGGGTTTGTTTTACATTCTCTTTTTAAAATGATCCACAGTTTCACCAACTACTAATCGGTTCTCCACTTTTATTCATATGGTATATGTTTGTAAGGTGTAATGATATAAAATGTGCAACTGCAGACAAATAATATATTGAAATGGACCTGGGCGCGTGGATCTGCAGGTTAAATAACCAAAGCAGTTTTGAGGTTGCCACTCATAATGCTCCAAGTGTCAGGTTTACGAGGAGGTTGAGGAAGAGGAGGACCCAAAATGTAGGGAAGCAAGGCAAGGGAAATGTAAATGGTATTTAATTGACAAAATAAAAAGCAAACAAGGAACTTGTAATAAATAAAATAAAATAAAAAACAGCGGGGAGCAATGAAAACAAGGACTTAACTGGAAAAATGTCTGTCTCACCTCTTGCAGGAGGACTACTGACATTGACATGAACAGCTGACACGGAAAAAGCACTGCCAAGAACTGATAGTAAACAGGGAATTTAATACAAACAAGTTAACGAGACGAGGAGCACCTGGCCAAGACACAACGGGTTGGAAGGACCTGATTGCTTAACACAGGGGCTTGGGTAGACCAACACAGGTGGACACAATGACCACAACGAGACACACCAACCACAAGGAAAAAGCATGAAACTAAATACTAAACCAAAAACCACAAAGACAGATCATGACCCCAAGTTTGCTGCCAACCCACAATTAACTTTTTTTAAATCTACTTTTTTTTCTACTAGTAAATAATGACAGTGTGAAGGCAGAAAATATCTTGCGTTTCAGTGTACACTGTTTCTCACACAACACAAGGTCACATGAGTACATTAACCGCAACCGGCTCATTCATCTTCTTTATTTACTAAATGATGAGTTAATTATTTTGCCTGAGAACAACATTGAGACGTCAAACAACAGTTCCACTCCACAGCACATTTTCTGTCAAAACAGGCTGAATTTTTAAACCTCGCAATCATTTACAGCACATCAGTTTATGTAAAGGATATGCCCTTGAGGAACAAGAGCACATCACAAAGTATTGTCATCAACACCGCTTATCCTGTACAGGGTCGCAAGTGGTGCTGGAGCCTATCCCAGCTGTCTTCAAGCAAAACTACACCCTGAACTGGTCAGCAGCCAGTCTCACACACACACACACCCACACACGCCCCCCCCCCACACATTCACACACTCACCCCCACACACCCCCCACACACCCCACGCACACGCATTCAGAGACGCACACAAACACACACACAAACCGTCACGAGGTGGGACCCGATACCACACTGCCCTTACACACGTCAGGCGAGTGTGCCAATACACTATCAGTAACTCACAAGAAAGTCTATATGATACAATATAATACAACTTTATTTATATAGCGCATTTCACAACAGCTGAAGCTGCAACAAAGCGCTTTAATTATGGTGTAATATATGCATATTTTTTTTATGGAGCCTTAAACACATTTCTTGATGAACTTGCCAAGGAATGCAATAATTATGCTCCAACATTAAGAGGGGCTATCTGAATTTACTCCTATGCAAGATTTGGAATTTATTGTAATATTACATGAAGACTAAATCTGTCTTGACTGTTAATGAATGTAGCTATAAAAGTCAGTTATGCACAAGAAATCTGGGTGCAATCGCTTCCCTCAATGATTTAATCGTGAAATAAGTTATAAAATGACCAGTACTGCACTAAAGTTGAGAATCATTTCCAACTTCAATTACATAAGTTTACCTAAATAAAGAGCTTAAAGAGCTAAAGCTACATCAGAAAAGTTGGAAGTTCCTCCATCCAAGCAAAAAAAAAAAAAAGAAAGGCACTGTCATGATGTTTTGGTTAATTTTGGTTTAGTATTTGGTTTCAGGTTTTCCTTGTCTTCGTGTGTCTCGGTAGTTTATTGTGAACACCTGTGCACGTTTACGCAATCCCTTGTGTTGACCAGAATCAGAAATCCCTTTATTGTCATTGTACAGTGTGCAACGAGATTAGAGAGCTCCCCTCTCCAGTGCAATACAACAATAATTTAATAAAATATATAAATTAGAGGCGGCACGGTGGCCAACTGGTTAGCACGATGGCCTCACAGTGAGGGACAGCATCGGGCGTGGGTTCAACCCTGGCTCCGGCCATCCTGTGTGGAGTTTGCATGTTCTCCCCGTGCTTGTGTGGGTTTCCTCTGGGTACTCCGGTTTCCTCCCACATTCCAAAAACATGCATGGCAGGCCAATTGAACACTCGAAATTGCCCCTAGGTATGAGTGTGAGTGCGGATGGTTGTTCGTCTCTGTGTGCCCTGCAATTGGCTGGCAACCAGTTCAGGGTGTCCCCCGCCTACTGCTCGAAGATAGCTGGGATAGGCTCCAGCACCCCCGCGACTCTAGTGAGGAGAAGCGGTACAGATGATGGATGGATGGATATAAATTAGATTCAATCAGCTCCCACCAACCCTTTGCGTCTTGTGCAGGTGTTGTCGTTGTCTTTGTTTGTATTTCGTACCCTGTTTCCCTTGAGTCCATTCTGTCACAAAATTGGTGTGAAGAAGGACCCAAAATTAGGAAGCAGGATGGACTTGATTTAATTCAAAGAAAACAACAAAGCAAACGGGGTACTCGGATAAACATTAATACTAAAGTACAAAACAACCAGAATCAAAGTAACCAGATATTTTGTTTTTACTTTTAAGGGACAACACTGAACTAAAAAGAGGACATTCTATTAAGTGAAAAATAGGAGGTTAGAATGTAAAATTTCAATGACATGGCGCAAGACAATTCTCAATTAACATTTAAAAGGGAGATGTTTTCAGCTTAAGTTGATCAACGTTGCTGTTTTACTCTATACGCAAGAATATTTGTTGTTTAATATTGAACAGGGTTCTTGTACTTTTTATTATGGTCCTTGGTTTCTGTATCTTTGTAAAAATACAATGCTAAGCCTGGCATCGAAAGAAAATATCCATCCATCCATTATCTGAGACGCTTTTCCTCATAAGGGTCGCGGGCGTGCTGGAGCCTGACCCAGCTATCTTCGGGCAGTAGGTGTTGGGTTTGCTTTGCAGTGCCGTAAAAACAGGAGTGGACTCTAAAAACGCAGGCTCAGAGAAGAGAGATTCGTGATCAAGGAATCTATGACTCCATTAGCAAAATCTATATACAAAAACAGATCTATACAAACAATTACACGGTACCGAAAGTGGAACATAAATCGCTGGTGGAAAAATCACACCAGAAAAACTAAGCGGAAAACAGAAAACACTTGCAAAAGGCAAGGAACAAAAACCGAACAAAAATCGCTTACCACCAAAGGGTAAGATGAGCCAATTGGCGAGCAAACACGGCCGAGAAGGACAAAGGCTGGGTGCATAGTCAATGGGCGGAAACAAGGTCGAGAAACACGTAAAGCAGTTAACAAGAATGGCGAGAGTAAACACTTGGAACATGGACATGAGCACAAGGGAATAATCCGACGCTGAGACGTCAGCGCGGCGCGTTTAAATAGCAAGGTAATCATGGTATCGATGGGCAACAGGTGCGTGGCAGGTGGGTGCGTCTCTCCAGCCGTGACGACAAGACAGGAAACAAGTGCTGGAGTGAACGCCCCCACGTCAGCTGAGCAGAAAACAACAAAAACATGAGGCTTGACAGAAACGGATCATGACAGTAGGTGGGGCACACCCTGAACTGGTTGCCGGCCAATTCCAAGGCACACAAAGACAAACATCCGCTCCCACAAAATAGTGTACAATTTAGTACTCTTGTTTCCCCTACAAAGGAGGTTAGATTAATTTCCAGAAAGCTCCTACTGAATTTGAATCCTCTTGTCTCGGATGGGTTAAATCGATATAGGTACAGCACTACAGAAGTAAGCTTTTTAGATGACAAAGTCAATTCAGAGTTGTGGGAAGCTTAATGAGCACGCTATCTACAAGGTTCATACTGTTGTCGAGCAGCAGAGATCAGGGGTCTTCAATCCTGTTCCTCGAGGGCCGGTGTCTTGCCTGTTTTCCATCTCCCTCTGCTGCAACACAACTGATTTAAATGATCAGGATCGTTATCAAGCTCTGCAGACCTTGCTGATTATCTCATCATTTTAATCAGGTGTGTTGCATCATGGCACCTCTAACACTTGCAGGTTACAGTAAAAAAAAAAAATAAATCTTAGAATATGTGTCCATATAAAGCCCAACATCACATCCACATCACTTGAGGTTTCACAAAGAGGTTTTCCTCCAGCTAGCACATACACTTGGCAAGTATGCTGCACACATAAAAAAGACGCAAAAGGAAAACAACAAAAATGGGCCTAGAAGCTCTTACAGGGGTTGGCACATAGTACTCTTCATGCTGTGCTACTTTCTTACTCGCTTACCAGTCGTCATTCTCCCGCCTGCTCAGAAATCCCTCACTGTCCGAAAAAACTGACTCTAAATTTAGCATCAGATCTATCATGCAGCAGGGAAGGCTGCAGCTTACTAGATAGCCAGCTCGAGAAAGAGTGAGGCTGCATTTCTGAAAGCGAGACAGACTGTGGGTGCATGGGTGCGCTAGTGTGTGAATGTTAACAAATTTTTGGCTGTCTATCACACTAGCTGCATGCTCAGAACTAATGTCTTACTCTCACTGACAGTATGAGCCCAATGGGCTGGCAACGTTCACAAAAAACATTACCATTTGTTTGTTACTGAATGGTGCTAGCTTTCATTTTGAGTTTATTAAGCTACATGAGAGTGATAAATCCTGCATTGTCATTAACAATTGAGCAGTATTAAAGCACAATTTGGTTCTTTTATAATCTATAAATCAAATCCCAAATCCAATGAAGTTAGGACATTGTGTAAAATGAAACAGAATATAATGATTTGAAAATCATTTTCAACCACTATTCAGCTGAATACACCCCAAAGACAAGATATATTATGTTCAAACTGAGGAACATTTGACTCCTGTGTCAATGTTCATTGTTCGGTGGTGTTAAATTCCTTTGAAACTGTTTCCCTAAGGTTTTTAGAGGATGTGGCTCACCAGATTAAATCTTCCGGCTTCCATTATAACTCTGTTCCCCCTCATTTCTTTGAATCGAGAGATTCTCCCAAGTAGTTGAACCGGTTTGGCCATTTTCATCTCCAGTCTGTCTTCTGGTGTAGTCCCCCAATATTTTAAACATGCTGTTGTGCAACTCTTGCCCAAGAAACCTGGTTTTGGTCAAAGGTGTGCTGTCATATTTAAGACCCATTTTCAAGTCGTCTTTTATTTTAAAAATTCTATAAAAAGTGGTGCACAGTCTGTTGTATTCTTTTTTGGATGGACAGGTGGTTTTCCATTGTCGGTGCATTGCGCCATTAAGGACTGTCACGGCCGCTCCCCGATCTCGTTCATGCTCTCGTTCACGTTCATGTCCCTCAGTATTTGTCACTATCTTTGTTCCTCGTCCTTGATCCAGTTTTAGTCACGTTTTAGTTTGCCTTTGTTATTTTTTGCACCCTGCCACGTTGTTTGTCTTTGTTTGATTGAGTTAATAAATTCCCTTTAAGTTACCCCTTTTCCCTGCTTCCTCGCATTTTGGGTCCTGCCCCTCCTCGCGGACCGGCGAACCTTGACACGATCAAACAGCAGACTATCTGATTCCAATCAGCTTCCTCCTCAAATTGGATTTCTAAGGCTGACTGTCCTAGCAAAGTGCCACAATATTGAGCACCTGATGTCATCCAGCATGTGTAGTGTTTGACGTTACAATTGCAACAGCGGCATCAAAAATAAACAAAAACAATGCATAAACACCCTTAAGCTTTACTTTACTGCCCTACAGGCAGAGAAGGCAATGTGCTTCCGCCTCCGTCCAGGGACTGATGTTTTCAATTTCTTCAGTGTACTCCAATTTTTATCACGCCGCACTTCGATTGGAGCTGTCTGGTCTGCCGCATTGGGACTTCTGTCCCGTGGAGAGGACCGATCGGCGTGTTTGGAGATATTCAGACTGGGACGCATCTTGTCTAAATGCGCTATGAAACTACCTACTGAATATGGTTTCAATCTGTTCGCAAAATTGGATTTCATGTGCTTTGTGACCGTTCAGACCACAAATGAGACATCCAGTTTCAATCTGGACAGGATAAAAATTGGATTTCGGCCCGCAGTCTGAACAAGGCCATATTTATAGTAGCTTTTGATGTCAAACCATAATGTCTTCAGTCTCCAATCAAAGGAATGGAATTGGCGGTTCCAATACTTCTAGAAGAGAATGTAGCTCCAGATTACACTGCAAATACCAGTTAGCTATTAATGCGTAGTGTGCTTACTCTGGAAAATACAATGAAACATATGTGGCACTAAAAACATAAGTCCATCTTTACCACCCACTGATAACAACCCACTTCTTTTCAAATGATCAATACCTGCAGTCCTCCTGGCCTCAATATCCCCATCATCAAAGAGGGCTTTAGGGCCTCAACACTCCAATCAGGTGTCAGCTTTAACATCGGCACCTCAGGCCGGAAAAGCGATACACACTGAAACAAGCCGGCCCTGATGCCAACTCCTACCTACCTTCTGTGCATGCATTTGAAGTAATACACTTCCATAGCATCAGCGACGGTAGTCATGTCCTCATTTCAACCCAGAAGCTCGTGGGCACATTTAAACAAAGCAAAGGGACTTAATTTTCACTCATTCTGGTATTTGTTACAAAGTTGCAATCGGCACGGGTGTTGTCTGCACTTGGTCACTTGTGGAAGGAGTACCACCCCGGCAGAGGTGCAAGAAGGCTCAAAACAATTGATCTCCGTGGGGGAATATCGACTGATGTGATGCATTGTGGGCTAAGCTTTGCTCTTTTTAAAAAATTTTAATTCTTTCCTATTATGATGTACCAAATTACAGTTTTAGTGAAGTGCTCTATTGATGTATAAAATAGAGAATTACAAACAATTGGGTGATATGTTTTGAAATATGAAAACTGCTTTAATATTTACAGGGGAAAGTTTGTTGCCTTTCATACCAGTTCTGAAGAGAATTAGCAATATTTCATACTGCTAAAGTAAGTTTTGAAAGAGAAATAGCTGTATGTATGTGTGATATACAGTGCCATGAAAGTATTTGCCACCTTATAAAATTCTAAATTTCTTGCAAAAAAAAAAGGTCTCCCCAATTGATTGTTTAAGATCTTTAAACAAATGCGTAGATCAGACCAAGGTAAGCCAAGTAACAGGTCTGTAATAATTGACTCGACAGGTTTTTTTGTTGACTCAGACTCCTTGGCATTTGACTTGTCGCGGACTCGGCCATTGGAGTGTATAAATTCAACTGAGTCCAACAATGTTTTTAGCCCAGAAATTAAAGTACTTCCTCCAAAGAAATTTGAAAGTTTTCAGATTAACAAAATAGCTATCTGATGGGTAACCTGATTGCGAGCACCAACTCTTTGTCTTTGTCTTTCAGTCATGTTACCCAACAGCGGGGTTATAAAAATTGTTTTTACCAATCATCGAAAAAGGGTTCTGTGCCATCTAATTGCCTTCTCAGACTACACGACTTATTTGTAGTTCATCACGGTTGCGCAGTCAGACTACAAAATAATATCAATCGGTGTCTTGGACCGGGCGAGATGTCACATTAGCCATTACAAGTCTGCCACTGGCCATCAATGCATTTCCGTCAAGGTTCTGTCCATCGCCGCACGTCCATCGGGGAGGCGAAACAAGCAGCTGTCAGTCATGTCTATGGAGGCATTATGGGGACGTGTGTTTGGTCTCTGTTTATGATAGCCTCAATTTAAAAACTGCAGTTTGTGTTTACTTGTGTTGTTGTTGAGAAATATTTAAATCTGATAGACGGAAACATGTAAGTGTGACAAAAAAAAAAATCACAAAAACAAATCAGGGAGAGGTAATTAAAGAATTCCTGACTTTGATTCTGAAATAAGGTTTCATGAGATTTTCCTCCGACTTGCAAGGATGGTGGACTCTTCTCTGGGAGTATACTGGACTTCAAGTTAGGGCTGGACGATAAACCGAAAATTTACCGTTACCGAAATTTAATACAATGACCGACATCATTTTGCCCATGTCGGTAAATTCTGTGTTTAAAAAAAAAAGAAGTATTTTCTGTCTGCGGCTATGTTTATGTCCCTTTAAGACGGATGGCTACAGCGCGTGTAGTCACGTGACTCCACTCATCTGAACAAGAAAGAAAACTGACCACGCGGTTGTAGCTGGCGATTCAAATTCAGAAGCGGCTGACACGACTGAAGACGAAGTAACATTAGTTGAAGTTGTTCCTGTTGCGCTTGTCCCAAAAAGAAATCTGTTGTTTGGAAATATTTTGGTTTCCATGAAGACGATGTTTGAGCAAAAGAACACGAACGACAAAGTGCGTCGTAAGCTCCCAAAACAGCGCGTCCAACCTTTTCTTTTTCACCAGCCACAAGACAACCTTGCTGTGCTGAAAGTTCAAAGGGAGAAGCAAGGTTCGACCAGTGACAACAGCCCATAATGGAGGCGACACCATACGAGAGAACGTCTAAGAGGTGGACGCGATAGCCCAGCACATAGCTAAAGATTTAGCTCCTCTAGTTACAGTGGAGCGCACAGGATTTAAACGCCTCATGAAAGTAGCCGACATGAGGTACGAAAATATTTGTCGCAAACCGTACTTCCCATGTCAAGCATTTTGCATCCACATCCAACTTGTGGTCGAGTCGCAACATGAATCCCTGTTTGAGCCTGACTGTGCATTACATAAACAACAAGTGGCGGCTGCGCACCAGAGTACTCGAGACGGCACATTTTCCCGATGATGCACACTTGTTTATTTGCATAGGCTTTTTCCCATTTTATTTAGCATCTTATTTGCCGACCACACTAGCTCTTTTGCACATGGCATTATTTATATTGTTTACAAGAGACCTTCACACAAATCTAGGCCTTTGCACATGGCATTTACAGCTCCTTGGTGCAATCTATTTGCAGAAAAGATTTTGTGAGAGGTACCCTTTTTCTGCTGTTCTTTGTGACATTGTTCAAGTCATGCAAAGCAAGCTATTTGGAATGTTTAATCAAATGATTTTTGTACCGTATTTTGCGGACCATAGGGCGCACTTTAAAGTCCCAAATCTGCCCCAAAACAAACGAGGCGCCATGTAAAGCGACGCGCCCATTATATGGACTGAGCATCACTCTCGACCATCAACCCTTTTACTCATTGGGCTGTTCGGAGTGCATGTTAGCACACCCTGCTGGTCAAAGTCTGAGTCATCTATGCTTCTAATTGACCGTGACTTATACATTACGTGTTTGGGTGATGGTGTAAGAGAAAGCTGGACAAAAGGGCAGCTGTCCACAATGTTGTAGTCTGTCTTATCATTTATGTTATTGCAAGCAAGAAACATCCCAGGTTTAGACAACAGACTGCAAAAAGCCCAAAGCACAACATGCACATCTCTCTAAACAGCCATGCACATCTCTCTAAACAGCCATGCACATCTCTCTAAACAGCCATGTGATTGGCTGAGTCTGAGTGGCTCCCAAGAAGCCATTGCTGTAATTGGCTAAGGCTGAGTGGCTCCCAAGAAGCCATTGCTATAATCTTTTCGTGTTATTTTTATGTCTTTTGGTATATAGATGGCATGAGAGATACATGTTTTGTGTTAATCTTATTTCTTTGTTTCATTGTTTGCTTGTATGCTGAGTTTTTTTGGTTTTGATTTGAAACCGTGACTCTAAGGAGTGTGGTGACCAGTGAAGTCCCTCCCCTGACGTTGTCTAGTAGACGTATTGCCATAACTCCTCTTATTGTTATTGGCAGTGATTCCTTAAAGTTTCAGGATATCTGTTATTGACTTGGGGTGATACCTCTGGCAGCAATCCCTTAAGGGATTGAGTCCTGGTGAGCTGTAAGGGACCGAGTACTGGTGAGCTGGCTACAGCTCGCGCGAGCTGATGAACTAGCTCAGCTGAGCCAGGGTGAGCTGATGAGCTAGCTCAGCTGAGCCAGGGCGAGCTCGCGCCTTGTAGTGCGGCGCGCTTAGTATATGCATTAAATACGGAAATATCACCCTCAACTGGTGTTGCGCCCTTTGATGCAGCGCGTCTTATGGCCGTAAAAATACGGTACTTTTATTTTTCATTGAAAGTAATGTGTTGGTCAATAAAAAAACTGTTAATATGCATTTCCTGCATTTATTTTGAGTTTGGTCCACGGTCGGAAATTTATTGTGCATTTATCGTTATCAAGATAAAATTGCTTAATTTTTCGCGATATTGATTTAAGGTCATATCGCCCAGCCCTACTTCAAGTTATCCTCGGTGAAGTCGGACCACGGTGTGTTCTACAACAAGCAGACAGCACCAACTGCCAATATCAGATTGGTGTGTAGAAGCCCTTAAACTGCTCTGCCTTCGGGCTCATTCTGAAGCAGCAGATGATGTGTGTGGGTGAAACAAGCACCGGGGCAGAGGTTATGTCTTCTCTCAAGCAGAAAGAATAAGATTGCAGAAAGATAGGGTTTCCCATGAAAAAAACGGGAGTGGGCTTTTCATTTGTTCAACTGTTTTCCTCATTAGTGTCACTCCATGAGAGGATAGTGGTGGTCTGACAGCACCACCCTATGTCTTGGTCAATCCTGCTGGTTGCTATATGCTACTTGGGCACTGACAATGAATGGCTTGAAGTACGAGTCCTGTGATCAGTGAAGCATGCATGTTTGTCCATTGCTTAACACGAAGCATGGCAGTGCACGAGGCTGCACAGTGCAGGTCTCAAATTAAAATTATGCTTAAATTAGAATGCAGTACAGTATTCCCAAATGACACCATAGGGGAATAAAACCAAAACACTGGGTCAGGAAGTCCACAATAATCTCTACAACTGTATTAACGCAATTGCCTTTAAGAAACTTTGATAGAATTTTTGACCAATAAATGGGATAATGACATGTGACCCAACTCAGAATGTTTACCCAAATGCATTAAAAAGGAAATAAATAAACTTTCGATGCGACTAGCATCCTTGCAGTGTGCCTGTGCACTTTGGCGCCACTGGATGGGGTGTGATGGCGTGAGCACATTGGTACTCTGGCGAGAAATAGTCTATAATTTCATTCTAACTTGGACTGATTATGATCCCTTAAGGGAAAATCCAACCATGTTCATATCCCCTGCATCTCCACACTACTGCCCCCTATAGTTCAAATAAAACTCAATTGAAATTATAATTAATGAAAAAGCTATGATTTAAGAAAAGTCTTAGAATTGTAATCTACTGTATGTTCAATGCATATAAAAATAAAACTGCAACGCTGGATGGACAACAGCCATTCATATTCACTGCCTCCAAACACGCCATTTAAAATTACCATTACATTATCCCATGTAATCTAGCAGCGACAGCTTCATATGGGACTATATATAACACTTCAAGTGGAAGTCACCTTACCTTGGGCTGAGTACGTCTAGGAAAGGCAACTTTTGGGTCAATCTGAAGGAGGGAAGACAGAGAACCACAAACATTACTACAGACATATAGTAGTGTATATCCATCCATCATCTGTACCGCTTCTCCTCACAAGGGTCGCGGGCAGTGGTGGAGCCTATCTCAGCTATCTTCGGGCAGTAGGCAGGGTGGGTACACCCTGAATTGTTGTCCATCCAATCGCAGGGCACACATAAACGAGCAACCATCTGCGCTCACACTAATACCTAGGGGCAATTTAGAGTGTCCAATCAACCTGCCATGCATGTTTTTGGAATGTGGCAGGAAACCGGATTACCCGGAGGGAACCCACGGGAGAACACGCAAACTCCACACAGGATGGCCGGGGCCGGGATTGAACCCACGGCAGATGCTGTCTCTCTCTCTCTCACTGTGAGGCCATTGTGCTAACCAGTCAGCCACCCTGCCGCCTAGTAGTGTGTGTGCGTGTGTGTGTGGGGGTGTGGGGGTGTGCGGGTGTGTGTGTGTGTATATATATATATATATATATATATATATATATATATATATATATATATATATATATATATATATATATATATATATATATATATATATATATATATATATATATATAGTATGTGTATAATAATATATAATATATGATGAAAATGGTCAAAAATAATTAAATAAATTCACCCGCAACTCTTGTGAAGACCAGTGGTGTAGAAAAATGAGGCATGTTTATTGACAGCGTGTTTAATGTTTAGGCTTCATTGGCAGATCATCACAGAAGTGTAGCAAATTGCCCAAATGCTTTTTTTCCCCTGGATCTTATCAAAATGTACCCCAAATCTGAAATCAAAACATGGAAAAGCAGTCACTACTGACTAATCCATTGTCTTCTAAAAGCAGTCTTCCTTTTGCACATGGATTAATAAAAGATGAGCAAGGTGAGAGCAACATCAAGTATAGTGCATCTGGTAATGCACCATTTGGATTTTTGAGAATTTGTCTTTTCTTTTTGAAATATGCAATGTCTATGTAATCCTTTATCAGATTTTAGCCAAAAACAGATGCTCAATTTAGCATTGCATTGTCCTTGCATAAAGACATATTGTTATTAATTGTGTCCTTTACCCTGTAACAGAACCCTCCAAAGTCATGTGTGTTTTGCACATTTTTTCATAAAACACCCAGCATGATTCGATACACAGTAGGTAAGTGTACAATCGGAAACAGCTTTTACAAAACTTACTCACTGGCTTCAGCTGGTGTTATGTTTTGAGACTTGTGTTATATGAGTTGACTCATGTTACTTGTATTGCTAGTATTAAGCAAAAAGCGAGTGAGCTTCAAGAGGACTGGAAGCGGTTGTGTTTTTAGATGGCGATATCAGCAAGAAAACACTTGCTTTGTAAAATACTTTCTGCCATCTGGGGAACCCACTTTTATTCAAATAATGCTTTGATTGGCTACATTCCGTCCGCGTCACATTGTCTTGAGGGTAGTCTGCTTTCCCCACACACTAAATACTGAACATGTATAATATTAAGATTATTGGCACCAACTCGTTCTGCACACTATTATTGGAACAAATCCACTCTTAGCACACATCACACAATAAGGATAATCTTCAATCAATTCAATCAAACAATTTTATAAGACATAAGACTGTAATCAGTTTGAGTGCTTGGTCGGGAAGTGGCAATATTGGGACTGAATGTCTGTCTGCACGAAGCCTATGATTTACACCAATGTTTGGTTTCACCTATTGACACCAATTATATTTTAATTCCTTTTTTTTTTTTTTGACAAGCATGTAACAGCAATAATATATTCATACTTACAATACAATAACATTCATGATCTAAAACCAATGACTTTAAGAACAAATAAAAGAGCAGCATTAATGTCATAGTTCCATTTTTGTCTCGTCCATGTCATGTTTATGTTTTGCTTTGTAGAGCTGGAGTGGGGGCGTTTCCCTCCAGAACTTCGTGGGTCATGTCGTCACTGGCTGGAGAGACGCACCCTCCAGCCACGCACCTGTAACCTGTGTTTCTCTTGAAGATTGTTTGCTATCTGTCAATTTGTGTTCAGACACACACTGAGGACAGAATAAGGGGCACTCTATAGTTCAGAGAATACACGAAATAAATCTTAATATTTTTTTCTCTTGGGTCTGTTCTGTTTTAATTAGCAAAGTAGTTGCCATGTTAAAAGATACTGTTGTGACAATTTATTTAAGTACCTTTATGTACATTCACAGTACAAAATCATTCTGTACATGCAGTAAACAAAATTTTTTTTTCAACATAGAAAGCGCTTATAGTCTGATGAGCTTGTATATCGTTTTTTTTTTTTTTTGGGGGGGGGGGGGGGGGGTGGGGGTTCAGAAAAGATCTCGTCCGGCTTATAGTCAGGAAAAAACAGTAAGTAGTGCTCGGAATTTTTTGTGGATTTGGAATGATATGATATACACCAAAAACACAAAATAAATGTTTGCACTTTATATTGGTTTCTTGTTCAGCAGTTTTGTGCCATACGAGAATGGTATTTTTGATGCAAGAGAGCCTGTGGCAAAAAATTAAGAGTATGTGGTTATTTTGATGGGGCAATGTTGTTCAAACATATTGATAAAGTAATTTGAACGCATTGATACATAGCATTCATTTCAATAATAAATATTAACTTGGGTTGCGGACGTAATAGTGGGGCGGCCCACCGTTGGGGGGCACGGTGCGATGCTGAGGGGGGCGCGTGTGAATCAGGGTAACATGCTTTTTTTCCACTGTAGTTCAATAAAGTGTAATTGCACATCCAGTCCAGTAGTTGACAGTGGCGCTCTCATTGCTTATTGTGCGCAGCCCGTATTAACTCTACGGTGTAGGTTTGTTATGCAACGAAAATGCTATTATTTATAGTTGCGGCGGAGAGTGGGTGGTGGTGGGGGGCGCGAATTGTTTTCTTCTTGGTAGGGGGGGGGGGCGTAACAGAAACTAATTGAGAAGCACTGACTTAACTTAACTGGACCAAATTAAAATCATTAGGAGACAGGAAAATGTCAAATTTTCTGGGGTGTAGTCCTGACTTGACTTGTACAGTGGTAGCTGATTATAAAGGCTCCAATGCAATGACAAAAAGTATAAATGAAGAGATTGCTCCAGTCACATTAACATGATGAGGTTTAGAGTCATCAATAGCGGCACAATTGGTGTGGCGGATCAGTTTGTGGAACCACAAAGGAAACTTTGCTTAGGGCCCCCAAAAGTTTCAACCCATTGTTGTTGTGATAGGATGGGCAAACTTTTAGAAGTATATTTTGGCTTACCCTGAGTGATTTCACATAGTTTGTGTGCTCCAACCACAATTTAAGGTCTGCTCCAGCAAGGAGTCAGAGATGTGTGTGTGTGTGTGTGAGTGTGACTCTTTCCGCTACTCTGACTGCTTTAACACTCAAAAAAAAAAAGAAAAACAGAACATGGTGCAATATAAAATTCATCTATTCCTGCTCCATTTGGCACAATATTCATAGCTTTTGGTTATTTGGTCACTTTGACCTATAAAATTTCAGAAAATGAAGAATATCAAACTTTTTGCTGCAATTTTCGATCAAATGAGTTCCAATCATGTGATCAGATCGGGACATCCCTAGTCAGTGGTGTGAACAGGAAATATTTCAGCACACTGCCTTGCTAGTGCCAGTGCTGAGAATGATGCGTAAAGAGACAACTGACAGTCTGTGGTCTGTTGGTCAGGAATTCCAATGCCCTGTTCCCAATTGGTGGACTCGGCAATGTAAAGCTGTTGCATCGGGTTCTGTGTTGTGTAAGGCAGCGGAGAAATCCAAGAAAGAAAGGCTGACCTAGGAGAACCTGCTTTCCAGGAGGGTGACGGCTGTGTGGAGCAGTGATGAGATGCCATCCCCCCTAGGAGGGTCCGAAGAGACATTCACAGAGTTTTTGAAATGGACCGTCACAGCTTGTTAAAATACTTCATGACAAGCAGAGTGAGGGTTACTGGCTGACAGTCATTGTCACATGACAGACCTGTCACTGTGGAGCTCTTGGGTGCATGGATGATGGAGGCAGTCGTTAGGCAGATTGGGAGAGACATTAGTCTAGACAAAAGAGCAAGATTTTGAAAATGTTTGTTAGCACCTCAGTCTGCTGGTGGGCGCATCCTGCGATAATGTCAGCGCCTGCATATTTTCGTTAGTTAATCCTTTGATTGGGTTCGCCTTGCGTATGTTGGTAATGAGTTGAGGGCCATGTCATCGGGGGGTGGTATGAGTCTAATGTGGGGGGGTGTTGCTATTGGGTTCCTCAAAGCGGGTCAAGAACTGGTTAAGAGCATCTGGTATGGAGGGGTCTTATGGGCATTGTGCATCCCTGGTGTTGTAGTTTGTGATGCACTTATTGTCTTTCCACACGCTCTGAGGGTCATTGGAGGTGAAGTGGCCCTGAACTTTGTGAGCATCGGAGTATTCAGTCCTGATGCTTCTAGTGCCCTAAAGGTGGCATGGCCATGGGGAGAGCGGAGGGGGTCGCGGCCATATTCCTCATTAAAAGTAGGCGTTTTTTAAGTTGTCGCTCATTTCCCAAGTTCTCCAAAATGAATGGATAAAAAAGAAAATGATAACTAATTTTACTTTCCCAAAAATATATAAACTGATCTTGTTCGTGAAACATGGACTATCTTGGATCTTGTCCTCCTTTAATGAAAAAAACCCAAAATCTAACGCGGTTAGTTTAAATGGCCTTATTACCAACACTGAATTTTACAACAAACAACATAATCAAACAAGTAGAACCTTATTAAAATGATGGAAACCCACAACACGTCATCGCTGATTCTCCCCAATAGCCCACTTTAACAATCCTGAGCGAACGTGAAGAGGTGAAAGTTACTCAAGCCCAAATTCAACACAATCATCCCGGACATCCTCGTCGCCAAACTGGACATTCTCGGCCTCCCTGCCCTCACACGCATCTGGATTAAGGACCCCAGACTGTGTTGCTCGGCGCCTACACGTCCTCCACCCGTACGCTGAGCACCGGTTCCCCTCAAGGATGCGTGCTGAGCCCTCTCCTAAAAGCCCTTTTAGGGCTGGGCGATAAACCGGAAATTTACCGTTACCGAAATGTATTACAATGACGACATAATTTTGGCCATGTCGGTAAATTCCGTGTCTAAAAAAAAAAAAAAAGAAAAAGAAAAGTCTTTTCTGTCTGCGGCGATGTTCATGCCTCTTTAAGACGGCTACAGCGCTTGTAGTCACGTGACTCATGCGCTGTAGAAGAATGTAAACAGAAGACGCGTTCGTAGCTGGCGATTCAAATCCTGAAGCGGCTGACACGGCTGCAGACGAAGTAACGTTCGTTGAAATTGTTGCTGTCGCGCTTGTCCCGAAAAGAAATTTGACATCTGTTGTTTGGAAATGTTTTGGGTTCCATAAAGACGATGTCTGAGCAAAAGAACATGAACTACAAAGTGCGTCGTAAGCACCTGAAACGGCGCGTCCAACCTTTTCTTTTTCACCACCCACAACACAACCATGCTGTTGACTTGGAGCTTATGCTAAAAGTTCAAAGTGAGAAGCAAGGTTGGACAAGTGACAACAGCCCATAACGGAGGCAACACCATACAAGAGACCGTCTCAGAGGTGGACGCGATAGCCTAGCACATAGTTAAAGATAGATTTATTTTGATTTTGGTCCTCAGGGGGAATTTATCGTGCATTTATCGTTATCGAGGTAAAATTGCCCAATTTATCGCGATATTGATTTTAGGTCATATTGCCCAGCCCTACGCCCTCTACACCTACGACTGCAGCCCGGCCCACGGTAACAATACCATCGTCAAGTTGGCTGACGATACGACAGTGGTCCGTCTGATCTTGGAAGGTGACGAGACAGCCTACAGAGAGGAGGTCCAGAGACTGGCGGCTTGGTACGAGGACAACAGACTGCAACTCAATATTGCAAAAACAAAGGAGATCGTCATCGACTTCAGGAGGAACAAGACGGTGCCGCCCCCCCTCTGCATCGAAGGCGTGTGTGTAGAGAGGGTCCACACATTCAAGTTCCTGGGAGTACAAATCTCTGATGACCTTTCTTGGACACACAACACCACAGCAGTGGTAAAGAAGGTCCACCAGCGTCTGCACTTCCTGAGAGTCCTCAGGAAATTCAACCTGGACAGGAAGCTGCTGCTGGCCTTCTACCACACGTCCATCGAGAGCCTGCTGACGTACTGTGTCTCCACCTGGTACAGCGGCTGCACTGAGCCGGACAGAGTGAGGCTTCAGAGGACGGTCAAAACAGCGCAAAGGATTATTGGCTGCCCTCTCCCCTTACTGTCGGACATCTACACTGCCCGGTGCCTCAGCAGGGCTCTCAATATCGTCAAAGACAATATCCACCCAAACTCACACATGTTCGACCTGATGCCCTCTGGCAGGCGCTACAGGTGCATCAAATCAAGGACTAATAGACTGAGAAACAGTTTCTTTCCAAGAGCCATCTCCATTCTAAACTCTCACACACACACACGACCACCCTTACCTTGCAGAACAGCGACGTGATGTGTTTTTATATACCCGATTCCGTATTATTTTTCATCTCACAATTTATTCTCCTATTAATCTAATTTATATAGGATGCACCAGTGACTCAAATTCGACCATCAGTCAATGCATCGTCGGTGACCTTTGACCTCACAAATGTTCTTCTGGATGAAAAGGGACCGAACGATAAAGTGCAAAATCTCATCAGCATGGAAGCTGTTGCGGCTGCAAGCCGAATACTGTATGGGTACTCAGATGAGATGAGATATTTTTGTTGAGCATCAATGAGGGTCAAAGAACTCACACTGTACTCATATAAAGAATAAAATAAGTTCATATCAGTGTAAAATGGAAATATGGTGCAACAGATTAAGACCTCATTGACAATTCTAAAGACCCATGCCTGACAGGGGCTCTAAAAATGGCAATATTCAACATGAGCCCCAAATTCCTGGTGGCACCTCTGGCCATGAATAAGAAGGGTCTAATATTAGTAATACCTGTCAGTGTTACTTCATTGCAGCAATAACAACATGCTCCATAATGAAAGCATTTTATTAATGCATTGCATTTCTAAAATAAACAAATACATTTTTTCAATCATAAGACACGCAGGATCAATGGGCCCGACACCATTTGAGGGTGCTATTTCTGTATTTAATACATGTACTAAGCACGGGAGACAACAAGGTGCAAGCCAGCTCACCAATCTAGCTCATGCATGCGAGTTTACCAGTGTTCATACCCGAGCAGCCGAGACGGAACACAGTAGGAGGGATCGTCACCAACCAATGAGCGAAGTCATGGAACCAACAGGTATGACTGTCACTAGCATTGGCTGTAACCAATGAGAGATGTCATAGCAACGTGCCTACTAGACCACGTCAGGCGAGGGACTACACTGGTCACCACACTCCTTAGAGTCACGGTTTCAAATCAAAACCAAACAAACTCAGCATACAAGCAAACTATGAAACAAAGGAATAAGATTAACACAAAACATGTATCTGTCTTGCCATTTATATCCCCAAAAGAAATAAAAATAACACAAAAAGATTAGAGCAATGGCTTCTTGGGAGCCACTCAGCCTCAGCCAATGACAGCAATGGCTTCTTGGGAGCCATGCATTCTCAGCCAATCACATGGCTGTTTAAAGAGATGTGCGTGTTGTGCTTTGGGCTTTTATATTTTTGCAGTCTGTTGTCTAAACTTGGGACGTTTCTTGCTTGCAATAACATGAATGACAAGACCGACTACGAAATTGTGGACAGCTGCCCTTTTGTCCAGCTTTCTCCTACACCATCACCCAAACACCATAGTCCCATAATGTATTAACTCAGACTTTGACCAGCAGGGTGTGCTAACATGCACTCTGAACTCCTCGATGGGATAATGGATCGCTGGTCGGGAGCGATGTTTAGTCCATATAATAGGCGTGTCACATTATAAGGTGCCTTGTAGGTTTTGGGGAAGATTTGGGACTTTCAAGTGTGCCCTATGGTCCTGAAAATACGGTAATCACCATTCATTCAGTATTACTCTCACCGCATGCATCAGAAAACATTTTAATCAAGTGGACTTCATGAAATGCTCATATTCAAACAAAATAATGCTTGATACACCTGAGGAGCTAATTTGTTCAACTAATTGCCAAAGGATGTGCAAAAATATAATGAATGAATGTGACAAAAAACATTTGGACCACTATAACTAAACTTAGCACACCCAACTCAAAAATAACAATGAAATCACTCTCAGACAATTTGCTAGATGAATTATAGAGCAACAAATGACACAATAATATAATAAAATCATCACCATTAGTTTATTAGCATCTCTATAGATGCTATACTTGATTGTACTACAGGCTAGGTAAAAATATATAATACCATTAGTCGTTTGTAAACTCTTCAATATTACAGGATCAAATGGAATTAATCTATGTTTGTATGCTTGGATGTTTCTATGCCAATTACGTCCAAGATGCCCGGTCGTCATCATCAGTGTATTCTTATATAGAGATTATACTAAATCTGAATAATAGATTAATCTAGGTCGCATTCAGAACAGCACTGAAAAGGTCCCATTTTTAAATATAAATATATATATATCTATATATATATATATATATATATATATATCTATATATATATATAAATATATATATATATATACACACAATAGCACTGTATAGGTTCATTTGTTATACTGTATGATTGCAATGAGAGTTCACACTCTACCACAGAAGTAATCTTTTGTTGAGGTCATTTAAATAATTTCTATGTACGTTTAGTAGATATTTGCATATCAAGAATGAAAAACATGTCGATGTCTAATCATGCAACAAAAAATAAAGAGGTGGACATACCATTTTAGAGTCAAGCTCATGATGCGGCTGTGCCAAGACGTTATCGACGCTGGTAGAATCTGCAAAAGTGACGAAGCCAAAGCCCCTATTACAAAATAAAACCACATATGATTATATTTTTATGCGCTATTTGTTTTCAGAGCAATTTAACATATGTAGGCTATGATTGTTCATCATGTAATTGTTTGTTATTGCACCACACATTACAAACAACTTTCTTCGTCTGCTTATAATTATTAGTACAAGTTAGCCATTTAAAAATATATAACAGTACGTGTGTGAGAGAATGTGCATATTTTTTGTTTTTGTTTTTGTTTTTTACCTGGAGCGTTTCGTCGTTGGGTCTCTCATTACCATACATTCTCTTATTTCACCAAATGTATTAAAATAATCTTTAAGGCTGTCTGGGGGAGAAACAAAGATACAATTGGTCATCATAAATGGCTGAACGTGTAGATTATATATTATTTACTGCCCTTGTTTTTAATATAGGGGTCAAATGGGGGGACTGGCCGGTTGTGAGCGTTGCCTTACCAGGTGAGGTTTGCCAGCTGAGGCCACCGATAAACATTTTCCTATCGAGGAGAAAGAGAAGTCAATACATGTCTCACGTCAGCCATGACTAAGTAAATATGAGTGCGCAGTTGACTATGTAAAGTAAAAAACTGCAGTCGAAAATAGAAGCAAGTGCCGCCAGCGAGAGAGCCACAGATGAGCAGTCGAGTGCCAGCTGTTAGCGAGACTTCATCCCGAATTCCTCATAAATATCTCCAGCTCCGTGGCAAATGTTATTTGTGCGGTAAAACCATTTGAATGGCATAGGTAGTTACCAATTAATTACCTGTAAGGAGACAACCACAATTCAAAGTGTTTCCAGCGTTTGTTCGTTTGCTCAATCACAATCCGAATCCGTTTCTAGTTCGGTAATGGGGATGACATGATGACCTTGTTCAACTTCATATTTGTTAAATGTCTTGATTGCTCATCGACAGTCAGATTGATGGCATAGAAGTAGCAGATTATTATTATTATTATTATTTTATTTGTATTTATTTATTTATTTAGGAAGTTTGTTTTATTGCACGGCGGGACGGCGCGAGGTTGTTCTCATCAAATAGCGACTGCGCACAAAAAGGTGTCCGTGCGTCGACACGGTGAAAGTTTCCGACTAAAGCGTATCTGTGCAATTAGCAATTTTATAAATATCGTGTGACATTAGCGAGACGTATTGAGTTAGTATTGGTCGAGTAAGCTTACCCTGGGTCGTGTTGCAGTTCGGTCGGGTTTGCAGACGTGTCTTGGCTGCCGTCTCCCTCCATATCTGACCTCGCTACAAGAAGGGACTACAACTGACGGACACACCAGGAATACTGACTCGATAGGCTGACTAGAGGCAGAGAAGCGCTCTGTCACACGTGGGATCACATCAGGTTGGTCCCGCCTCTGTAGTCACTGGTTCTACTTCTTCCACTCCGTTTTCGGGAACCCGCCCACCACCAATACCAACAGTCATTCTTAATGATTATTAAGCGCATGCAAGAGTGCAAAGGGGGCGGGCTTCTCCTTTCACAAAGTCAAGTGCAGCGACACTGTAAAACAGAGTCAAGGGAGTCAGGTGATTCAAACAATAAAAATAAAATACAAATACAAGTATAGTGGTTTTATTATTTTGATCACTTTTATTATTATGAGAATTTTGCTTAATTAAATATCCTGTCTGCTTAGCACAGGTGCTAAACACATTTGCCACTCGTTAAGGTTGGGGTGAATCCTGTGAGGTGTGTGAATGTGTTTGGGGAATAAATGCCCACTGTTTAAAAAAGAAAACAAAACGATTTTGGAGAGTGGTAAATGTAATTCATGAAAATCATTTTAGGCGAAGCAAGGCAGCTTTCTTTATATAGCACATTCCACACATAATTCAACTCAATGTGCTTCACGCAAGCAAAGAAACCTACATGCTTTTACAAACAAAACCAGAAACGGCATTCAGAAGCAGAGAAAACAAAAACAGCTTATATAAAAAACAAAAATAATGTACATTTAAACACATGATCAGAAAACTTTACATTTTAAAGTAAAGTAAAGAAATGAATGAAATTAATTTTATGTTTGGAAAAAAAAATAACAGAAAAAAAGATTTTAGAATGTTTCTCCCATACCGTAATGTCCTATGTTCACACTGCAAATGAATGGCGCTTGAACAAGGCAATCTAATTTTAATCCAACTTTTGTATGTCACATATGGTCAGAGAAAAGCAAACATCTCCAGCATTTATTAATTTCCCTTTTTTCATATGCACTGATTCAATTGCAACTCTCATGTCCCAAAGCTCAAACCAAAGTAATACACACGCGAGACTTGGGCATTGTAAAGTCGGTAGGTCGAGTACTGCCTAACCCGAGGACCGCCTGTGTGTGTGTGTATATACAAACAATCCATAGACATTCGAACATTGTGCCTGAATTCAGCAATATACCAAAAAGCTCTGCTCCTCTAAATGTGTCATTTTGCACTTGTAAACAGTGAATTATAGTGCAGTGGGTTGGTGTAGCTCTGATTCTATTGTCATCAAAAAAATGCATCGCATGGTTATATAACTCTTGCATTGTTTTGCAGTTCCAGAAAAAAAAGCCCTTCTGGGTTCTCACAGCAATGGCCAAGTCCTCTTATAATTTGAACATCAAGTTCCACTGCATTGTGTCATTGTTTTACCTACCTACATGCAGCACCTGTTATTTAGGCACAATGTGCTGAAAATAAGTAGTTATCAAGTTATTCAGCTTTCACATTCATCACTCTTACACTAATTAGTGCTATTATGTTGTTTTATCCAGGTAGTTGTAGAAGAGCAGTCTAGGGAAAATTCATGCATACTAGCTTCAAGAAAAAAATGTCAACATCATTGAGGCTGATTTTCAACCAGCAAAAAATAACTTGGCACATAGAGCAGACATTACATGAACATTAAAATTGCAAAATGAATTGGTCTTCCCTGCCTTATACAAAGTATCAATGTCTTTACAGTGCTTCTGAATTTGCCTGAAGTTGTGTACCCCAGTGGACGGCAACCTTTTTTCCACCGCGGACAGGTTCATACAAGTCCATATTTTTTTGTGGACCGACAACCCATCCATCCATCCATTATCCGTACCGCTTCTCCTCACTAGGGACGCAAGGGGTGCTTGAGCCTATCCCAGCTATCGTCGGGCAGTAAGCGGGGGACACCCTGAACTGGTTGCCAGCCAATTGCAGGGCACACATAGACGAACAACCCTCCACAATCACACTAATACCTAAGGGCAATTTAGAGTGTCCAATAAATCTGCCACACATGTTTTTGGAATGTGGGAGGAAACCGGAGTACCCAGAGTAAACCCACACAGGCACGGGGAGAACATGCAAACTCCACACAGGAAGGCCGGAGTTGAAATCAAACCCGCATTGTGAGGCCATCGTGTTAACCAGTCGGGCCACCGTGCCGCCCGGATCGATAACTGCGGGACCAATTTTATTTACGTTGTACTTGCTCCACCTTGGTTCCATTTTTGGAGAACACGGCATCTTCCATTTTTATGCAGACGAACGTCAAATTTACATGTCCTTTTGGTGAAATAAGACTGGGTCCTTCCAATATTTGTTTGCATGCCTCAAGGCTGTTAACATTTCTTGACAAACAGATAATTGATGTCATTGGGAAGAGCATTATCCAGCTCAGAAAGTTTTTTCGGTCAACCTTTATTAAAGCATTTGACCTACTTATATGACAGCATGCCTCAACTACTCTAGCACTTGGGACAGTATGTTGGGGTGAGTAAGGCCCTATTATCCTGCTTACAATTGATCCAAAACTGTGCTACTCGGCTGCTAACCAGTACACGAAAACAAGAGTACATAACCCGGGTACTGGCATCTCTCCATTGGCTTCATACATTTTACGATTTTATTTAAAATCTTATTTGCTTTGAACAAATTCATTCTCAACCTTGTGTTAACTAATTTTTATAAACCAACCGTTAAGTGCCGTCCATGGCTTAACTTGAGTGCTACTTTTTTGTTTAGCTTTTATTTATTTATTTATTTATTTTAATGCAATGGATGTACAAGAGGGGGCGGCACAGTGGACGACAGGTTAGCACGATGGAATCACAGTGCAGAGGTCGTGATTTCGATTCCAGCTCCGGCCTATGTGGAGTTTGCACGTTCTCCCCATGCCTGCGTGGGTTTCCTTCGGGTACTCCAGTTTCCTCCCAGATTCCAAAAACATGCATGGCAGGTTGATTGGACATGAGTGTGAACGAGGATGGTTGGTCCTCTTTGTGTGCCTTGCGATTGTCAGGCAACCAGTTCAGGGTGTACCCCGCCTATTGCCCGAAAATAGCTGGGATAGGCTCCAGCACCCCCCCGCGCCCCTCGTGAGGAGACGCAGTACAGATGCAAGATACAAGGGCAGAATTTAATTCCTCACCAAAGACGTGTAATGATGTGCAATCTCCAACAGATGTCAACAGGTCCTTGGATCAGAGCACAGACAGTAATGTCTATAGAGTAGAATAAGCCTACATTGAAGGAAGTTACGCTGCCTAGCTAAGACAAAGTTATAAGGTATAGGTATGCAGAGCAATTGAAAAATGGAGAAATACGCTTGAAGACAATCTTCAGGATTAAAAGCTACAAAAAAAAATTGTCATCAGTTGATCAAAATAACAATGACGCTGAGAGCATGCTTGTACATGTTATTCTCCTGAACCTCCATAATCATCGGATGAGGCGTTGAGGCCAAGCGCTGTTGATGGAAGCGAAGCGGTGATAATCAGCAAGTTCTGCAGAAGCTAGATAACGATCCTGATCATTTCAATCAAGTGTGTTGCAGCAGGGAAAGTTGGAAAACAGGCAGGACACCGGCCCTCGAGGAACAGGATTGAAGACCTATGGCTAATTAAATGCAAGTCAGAAGTGCAGAAAATGCTATATTTGTGACTGCAACAACGACAGCAGAAAATAATTTTTGGGGATAATGGATATATTTCCATCCATGATCTTGTGAATCCAGCAGCAGAATTCATTCAAGCCATTCCTCCTGCTGACAGGGCAAGGAAAGGTGAAAATAGATTTTCTTTACTTTAATTTGCAACAATAATAAATATATTTTCAAGGTAATACAGCATAAGATGGCGGCGCGCATGGACGCAGCGGCTAACAGCTCCCCCTCACAGTGCTCCTTTTTACTTTTTATTAGTGTTTGCTTGCTCTTATTGGCATCAACTGAGGCACAACATCGATATACCCGCCAGGACATTGTGAACATTGGATATCGATGCGAAATAACCATCACAGAGGAATTTTGCTATGATCGCAAAATTCCGAACGAACTGGCGAGGCTGCCCGGCTCACCGTGGCTTGTCATCGGGGCCGGGAGGCGGCGCAGGCGACGCAGAGAGAGGAAGCAGAAGCGAGGCTGCAGGTCCGGTGTCTTGCAACGGCTGCGACGGCAGCCCCATAGGCAGCCACTACCGAGTCTGCACCTCAACAACGCCAGATCCGTGGTCCACAAAATCGACGACCTGGGATTACAAATCCTGGGAAACCGCTATGTGCGCGATAGCAGTGTGATCGTCGTCACGGAAACCTGGCTGCACGCAGACGTCCCCGACGCTAGCATCCAGCTGGCCGGGCGCTCGCTACATCGCGCGGATCGGACGAGGGACACCGGTAAGAGGAGGGGCGGGGGGCTCTGTGTTTACGTGCATGAGAACTGGTGCGGCGATAGCACGATCGTCGAGAAGCACTCTTCCCCCGACATCGAGTTCATGTCCGTTAAATGCCGGCCTTATTTTCTCCCGAGGGAGCTAACCGTAGTGATTGTCACAGCTGTTTACATCCCTCCCGACGCTAGCACTAGCACGGCGCTCTCGCTACTCGCGTGCATCATCAATAAGCATCAGCGGGCGCACCCTGATGGCGTCCACATTGTAGCGGGAGACTTTAATAAGGCCAATTTGAAGACTGTACTCCCAGAGTTTCACCAGCATGTCAAGTGCCCAACGAGGGGAGACAACACTCTCGACCATGTGTACTCGAACATCAAGCACGCATACAGAGCCCTCCCACTCGCCCCTCTCGGCCAGTCAGACCACCTGTCCTTGCAGCTCGCACCTGCGTACACCCCTCTCAGGCGCAGATTCAGGCCTACCACAAAGACTGTGAAAACCTGGCGTGACGACGCCATGAGTGAATTACAGGACTGCTTTTATGACACAAACTGGGACCTCTTTGATCATCAGGACCTTGATGTCTACACGCATTGTGTACTGGACTACATCAAATTCTGCATGGAAACTGTGTCCCAACATAAGACTATACGGACCTTCCCAAATGCGAAGCCCTGGATGTCCAGCAGGGTTCGCTCTCTCCTCAAGGCCCGTGACGCTGCCTTCAGGTCAGGCGACAAAGCCCAGTACAGGGTGGCTCGTGCTGACCTGAGCAAAGGCATCAAGCTAGCCAAGGCAACCTACAAGGGGAGGCTGGAGGCCCACCTTGCCAGTAACAGACCACGGGAGGTGTGGCAGGGTCTACAGAGCATCACCAACTTCCGTGGCAGCAGCACGACCTCTGTAGACCCGAGTGCATCGCTGGCAGAGGAGCTTAACTGCTTCTTCGCTCGCTTTGACTCGCCCCAACCGTCACACCCCCGCACTTCAAGCTCCATCTCCCCCCCACTCATCGTAGAGGAACACGATGTGAGGCGCGCGCTCCTGGCGGTCAACCCCAGGAAAGCTACTGGACCCGACGGAATACCAGGCAAGGTCCTCAGAGCATGTGCCCACCAACTGTCACATGTTTTCTGCAGGATCTTCAACCGCTCCCTGGCTCAGGCAGTCATCCCCTCCTGCTTGAAAACTTCCACCATTATTCCTGTCCCCAAAAAGTCACCAGCCGTCCACCTGAATGACTACCGTCCTGTTGCTCTCACACCAGTCATTATGAAGTGCTTCGAGAGGCTGGTTCTCCAGCACATCAGGGACTGCCTTCCTCCCACTCTGGACCCCTACCAGTTTGCATACCGGGCTAACAGATCCACTGAGGACGCCATCGACACTGCTCTGCATGTTGTGCTGGGCCACCTGGAACGACAGCAGAGCTATGCAAGGATGCTCTTTGTGGACTACAGCTCGGCATTCAACACAATCATCCCAGACATCCTCGTCGCCAAACTGGACACTCTCGGCCTCCCTGCCCTCACACGCATCTGGATTAAGGACTTTCTGACCAACAGACCCCAGACTGTGTTGCTCGGCCCCTACACGTCCTCCACCCTCATGCTGAGCACCGGTTCCCCCCAAGGATGCGTGCTGAGCCCCCTCCTCTACACCTACGACTGCAGCCCGGCCCACGGCAACAACACCATCGTCAAGTTTGCTGACGACACGACAGTGGTCGGTCTGATCTCGGAAGGTGACGAGACAGCCTACAGAGAGGAGGTAAAGAGACTGACAACTTGGTGCAAGGACAACAGACTGCACCTTAACACTGCTAAAACAAAGGAGATTGTCGTCGACTTCAGGAGGAACAAGACGCTGCCGCCCCCCCTCTGCATCGAAGGCGTGTGTGTGGAGAGGGTCCACACGTTCAAGTTCCTGGGAGTACAGATCTCCGATGACCTTTCTTGGAGTCACAACACCACAGCAGTGGTAAAGAAGGTCCGCCAACGTCTGCACTTCCTGAGAGTCCTCAGGAAATTCAACCTGGACAGGGAGCTGCTGCTGGCCTTCTACCACTCGTCCATTGAGAGCCTGCTGACGTACTGTGTCTCCACCTGGTACGGCGGCTGCACTGAGGCGGACAGAGTGAGGCTCCAGAGGACAGTCAAAACAGCGCAAAGGATTATTGGCTGCCCTCTCCCCTCACTGTCGGACATCTACACCGCCCGGTGCCTCAGAAGGGCTCTCAACATCGTCAATGACAATACCCACCCAAACTCACACTTGTTCGACCTGTTGCCCTCTGGCAGGCGCTACAGATGCATCAAATCAAGGACCAATGGACTGAGAAACAGTTTCTTTCCGAGAGCCATCTCCATACTGAACTCTCACACACACACGAGACCACCCTAACCTTGCAAAACAGCATTGTGATGTGTTTCTATATGCCCTATTCAGTTCTGAATTCCATTGCACTGTCTTCTTTATTTATCTAATTTATATATTTGTCTGTATTATTGTTGTTTTGCACTGGAGAGGGGAGCCCTCTAATCTCGTTGCACACTTGAGTACAATGACAATAAAGGGATTTCTATTTCTATTTCTATTCTAATGTTTTTTTATTTCTATATTGTATAGGTCATGCAGGGAGCAGACATCTGCATGTTTCTGGCTGGTGTCATGCTGACTGGGAACCAAAAACTAGACTCCCAGTGAATGAACTCAAAACATTTTTGGTACGGACGTTTATAACTGGGTTTGCACAATAACAATTCATCATGTATTTGTCATGGTTTTGGTTTGTTGTTGTTTCCAGTCCCAGCTGGAATGGAAGGTGTTCCCTCCAGCGGCACACTTGTCACACATCATGATGGCCAGACTCTATAAGGACTGCCATGCGAACACCTGATGTCAGATTATTCGCCTTCCTCACGAGTTTGTCTCCAAGAATTCAAATATATATATATATATATATATATTAGTGATGGACCGATACCAGTTATTAGTAGTCATGGAGGCCTATAACCGATATTTCAAGCCGATATTCATTGGTTGAAAGAAGCGGGAAATGTTATCAGTTTTTGTTAAATGAAAACTCCAAAACTTGACTTAGTTTAAATGCCTGTAAGCACATGTTTATTAAAAAACATTAGTGATTTATAACGTGTTAAAGCTTTTTTAGATCTTAGAAAACTTAGTTTTAAAAGTCTAGGAAAAAGTGCATGGAGCTCAGCTGCATGTATTATAGTTTAATGAAAACAAACATCTCTTTAAAGTTTACTACGGCAAATAGTTTTCTATTAGTTGTGAGTTGCAGTAAGGACTTTCTGACCAACAGACCCCAGACTGTGATACTCGGCCCCCACACGTCCTCCAACCGAACGCTCAGCACCGTTTCCCTTCAAGGATGCGTGCTGAGCCCTCTCCTGTACGCCCTCTACACTTATGACTGCAGCCCGGCCCACAGAAACAACACCATCGTCAAATTTGCTGACGATACGACAGTCCTCGGTCTGATCTCAAAAGGTGACGAGACAGTTTACTGGGACGAGGTCCAGAGACTAACGGCTTGGTGTGAGGACAACAGACTACAGCTCAACATTGGAAATACAAAGTAGATCGTCATCGACTTCAGGAGGAACAAGACTGTGCCACAACCCTCTACATCAAAGGCGTGTGTGTGGAGAGGGTCCACACATTTAAGTTCCTGGGAGTACAGATCTTCGATGACCACTCCTGGACACACAACACCACAGCAGTGATAAAGAATGTCCATCAGCGTATGCATTTCCTGAGGCTCCTCAGGAAATTCAACCTGGACAGGAAGCTGCTGCTGGCCTTCTACCACTCGTCCATCGAGAGCCTGCTGACGTACTGTGTCTCCACCTGGTACAGCAGATGCACTGACGCGGACAGAGTGAGGCTTCAGACGACAGTTAAAACAGCGCAGAGGATTATTGGCTGCCCTCTCCCCTCCCTGTCGGACATCTAAACCACCCGGTGCCTCAGCAGAGCTCTCAATGGCTGTGTCCAAATTAACAGGCCGCGACCTCCGAAGGCTGCTTTTTCGGCCGCATGACGTCACTTTCTGCGCGACACGACCGCGTGTGGTGTCCAAATTCATGCTGTCACGTGCGACCTTCAAATCCAGCCTTGGAATCGGTCTTGGTTTCCATGGAGACGGCCCCTGAGCCAAGGCCGCTTGGCGCAACATTTACGTTACTCCCACATACATTGCTCCGCTGTTCGACACAGGTGATACGTATTTGCGGTGGATTTATAAACGGCTAGGATAATCAATGGATAATCTGTGACGAGCTGCAGACCGAAGGCATCGGCTAAGCAAAATATTTGTATCAAGATTTCATTTTGAACGATGGAATCCGAACTTTTCTTCATTTTATTTCACTTTATAGTTCATTTCTGTCATGATCCGTTCCCGTCATGCCACGTGCCGTTGTTTATGTTTTCTCAGCTGGCGCGTGGGCGTGCCTCCCGGCATTCTCGTCATGTCATGTTTTCACGGCCGCAGAGACACGCCCACCGGCCACACAGCTGTTTCATGTTAAGCCTTGATTCCTTGTGTATTTAAACCACCGACGCTGACTCCTCAGCGTCGGATTGTTCCTTCCCATTGCTCACGCCACGTACCACGTCTGTGTTTTGTATTGATTCCTCGTTTTCTTGATTCCCATTTGTTATGACCATTGCTTCGCCCATTGACTACGCCTCACGCCTTGTACTTGTCGGATTCCTTTGCTCGGTTCATTTGTTTCCCCTTGCCCTTTCGCGGCAAGCGATTTCGTTTCATGTTCTTTTCCCTTGCATTGGCAAGCGTTTTTCGTTCCTGTTGTTGTTTTCTTCCTGGAGCGGATTTTCCATCCAGCGATTTATGTTGGACTTTGTCGGCTCCGCGCCCTTTTGTTCTTTAAGTATTTTTGTAATAATAAATTTCCTGTTAAGCACTCCATCTCCCGTGTCCGCGTTTGAAGAGTTCCATCATCGCTGCTTTTCCAGTCGCGGCTGGAAAAGCGGCCCCTTACAGAATAATCCGACCAACATGGACTCTGCGGACGCGGCGAGAGTTCACAGAGCCTTGGCCAGTCAAGGACAGATGGTGGGACAGCAGTCGGCGGAACTTGCGGAGCTCCGCAGCGCCGTCGGCCAGCTGGCCCACCGCCTGGAGATTCTCGACGCCCACCTTGGCAGTCTCCTGCCGCGGACCGTCGGGACCCCCGAACCGACGGCTCCCGCGACCGGAGCCTCCCCAACCGCTTTTTACGGACGGGAGCCAAATTTACCGCATCCCCCTCGCTACGGAGGGTAGCCCGGCACCTGCGCGCAATTCATTCACCAGTGCCGTCTGATCTTCGATCAGCAACCACTTACCTATGCTCACGACAGCGCCAAGGTGGCCTTCATGATGAGCCTGTTGACCGGCCAAGCCAGCGCGCCGTGGCCGTGAGCAACACCCGTTCCGACCTTCGTTCCTCCTTTCCCTCGTTCCTGGAGGAATTCCAGCGGGTGTTCCACCACCCGGTTCAGGGGAGGGCGGCGGGGGGGAAACTCCTCGACTGCACTCAGGGCAGCCGAGCCGTGGCCGACTACTCGATCGCTTTCCGCATTTGCGCGGCGGAGAGCGGATTTAATGACTGTGCCTTACGGACTTTGTTCCGCCGCGGACGCAGTACGGTCCTGAAGGACGAGCTCGCCGTTCGCGAGGATGCCTCTTCCCTGGAGGAGCTCATCACCCTGGCAATCCGCCTGGACAATCGCCTGCGAGAGAGGCGCCGGGAAAGGGGAGCGGAGCAGCCACGCACCGAGTCAGCGCGTCAGCCGGTCGCCACCTTCCGCCCTGCCGACGAGCCGATGCAGCTGGGAGGGGGCCGGCTGGATTCGACGGAACGCCAGAGACGCCTGCGTTCAGGGGCCTGCTTCTACTGTGGCGCATCTGGCCACCGCGTGTCCTCCTGCCCGGCACGTTCTCCACGCGGGTGCCCTCAAGCAGCTCCCAACGAACTATGTAAGTCACCCGCCGTTCCACCCGAGCCTCCTTCCTCTCGCGAGGAGGTTGTCGACGACCCGCCTGCTGATCTCGGGGACCTGGGGGCCGAGGGGGCTAAGAGACTTGAGCTGAGTGGAGAGGTAATCGGTCCGAGCGCCTGGATCAGCATCCAGTCCTTAGTGGACTCCGGTGCCGACGACTGTTTTATTGACCCCGGGTTGGTCGCCAAGCTAGGCTGCGCGGTCGACACTCTCGCGAAGCCCAAGAGGGTTTGTGACCTCGACGGCTGGCTCCTGGCAGAGATCAGGCAGGTGACCCCACCTCTCATGCTAAGACTATTAGGCAACCATGTTGAGAGACGGGCGTTTTTTGTTATGCCTTCCAGAGCTGCGCCTATCGTTCTGGGTCTTCCCTGGTTACGGTGCCACCAGCCCGTAATAGATTGGGACAGGTTGTCGATCGACAACTGGAGTTCCCACTGTCACGCCCATTGTTCACGCGCGGCGGAGGAGGGGCCGAGTCCCCGTTCCTCAACCCCGAGGTGATCTGTCTAAATAATGTGCCCCGGGTCTACCACGACCTCAGGGGGGTTTTCAGTAAGGACAGGGCTCAGTCC
Organism: Idiotropiscis lumnitzeri; assembly: GCF_059441095.1. NCBI lineage: Eukaryota > Metazoa > Chordata > Actinopteri > Syngnathiformes > Syngnathidae > Idiotropiscis > Idiotropiscis lumnitzeri. Next base: position 20,673,342 of record NC_142397.1, on the reverse strand, counting down.
TTGCCTCCCCACCGTTCGTACGATTGCGCCATAGATTTGGTGCCCGGCGCGCCCCTCCCGTCGGCGCGCCTATACAAGCTGTCTCAGCCGGAGCAAGCAGCCATGAAGGAGTATATCTCCGAGTCCCTCGCGGCGGGGCTGATTAGGCCGTCCAAGTCTCCGGTAGGTTCGGGGTTCTTCTTTGTGCCGAAGAAAGATAAGACGTTACGTCCATGCGTAGACTACAAGTGGTTAAACAACATCACTGTCAAGAACCGTTACCCTCTTCCGCTGCTCGACTCCGCTTTCGCCCCGTTGCAGTCCGCCACCGTTTTCATCAAATTAGATCTGCGCAGTGCCTATCACCTAGTGCGCATTCGGGAGGGGGACGAGTGGAAGACCGCGTTCAAGACCCCCATAGGGCATTTCGAGTACCGGGTCATGCCTTTTGGGTTGACTAACGCTCCCGCGGTGTTCCAAAATCTGATTAACGACGTGCTCCGCGACATGCTAAACATCTCGTGCTTTGTATACCTCGACGATATACTGATTTTCTCGCGCTCCATCGAGGAGCACCAGCAGCACGTTCGGGCCGTTCTGCAGCGCCTTCTCCAGAATCGCCTATATGTTAAAGCGGAGAAGTGCGAGTTTCACGCACGCTCTGTCCAATTTTTGGGTTTCATAGTAGAGGAGGGATAGCTTAAGGCCGACCCAGCCAAGATAAGCGCTGTGGTGGATTGGCCGACACCCATAAACCGCAAACAGTTACAGCGATTTCTCGGGTTTGCGAACTTTTACCAACGTTTCATTCAGGACTATAGTCGCCGAGCGCTACCCCTCACTCGCCTCACATCCACCAAGATACGCTTCGCATGGGATCGGGAGGCCGAGAAGGCGTTTTCGGCCCTCAAAAGGGTTTTCACTAACCCCCCGTGTTACGCCATGTTAACACCGATCTCCCCTTCACCGTAGAAGTGGACGCTTCTGATTCGGGAGTGGGGGCGGTGCTGTCCCAACGTTCCCCGGTCGACCAGAGGCTCCATCCCTGCGCCTTCTTCTCTCGCCGCCTCACCCCTGCAGAGGCCAACTACGACGTGGGGAACCTGCCCCCGGTTCCTGCCTCAGCGGCGCCCGATGAAAAGCCGCCGCTCCCGGTTCCGGCGCCCACAGCGGACGACGTTCCGCCATCGCCCCCCGTTCCTGCACTGGTGGTGGCCGCCTCTCGCCTCTGCCCCGGCGGTGCCAGATGAACCACCGCCACTTCTCGTCTCGGTGTCGGCGGCGTCCGACGATCCACTACCGCTCCAGGTTCCTGCCTCGGTGGTGGACGATGACCAGCCGCCGCCTGCCGCCCTTGCTTCGGCGCATCCGACGACCCGTCGCCACTGCTCGTCTTGGCTCCGGCAGCGCCCGACGAACCGCCGCCACTCCAAGTTCCTGCCTCGGCGGTGGACGACGACTCGCCATCGCTTCTCGTCTCTGCCTCGGTGGCGCTCGACGAACCACCGCCGCTTTTCATCTCTGCCTCAGCGGCGCCTGATGAAGTGCCGCCGCTCCCGGTGCCTGTCTCGGCGGGATTCGACGACCAGCCGCCGCTCCACGTTCCTGTCTCGGCGGGGTTCGACGACCAGCCGGCGTTCCACATTCCTGTCTCGGCGGGGTTCGACGACCAGCCGCTACTCCACGTTCCAGTCTCGGCGGGGTTTGACGACCGGCCGCCGCTCCACGTTCCTGTCTCGGCGGGGCTCGACGACCAGCCGCCGCTCCACGTTCCTGTCTCAGCGGGGTTCGACAACCAGCCACCGCTCCACGTTCCTGACTCGGCGGCGCTCAACGACCAGCCGCCGCTCCACGTCCCTGTCTCGGCGACGCTCGACGACCAGCCGCCGCTCCACGTCCCTGACTCGGCGGGGCTCGACGACCAGCCGCCGCTCCACGTCCCTGTCTCGGCGACGCTCGACGACCAGCCACCGCTCCAAGTTCCTGCCTCGGCTGCACCCGCCTCGCCACAGCTCCAGGCTCCTGCCTCGGCTGCGCCCCGCGACCCACCGCCGCTTCTCGTCTCAGCCTCGGTGGCGCATTCTATGTGGCGATCTGGGCCTCCCGGACGTCCGCCTGAAGGGCCACAGTCGGACTTCCTGGTTTGGCCTTCCGGACGTCCGCCCGAATGGCCACGGCTGGACTTACAGGTCTGGCCACCCGGTCGGCCGCCAGACCGGTCTCGACCTCGGGTGGTGAAACCACCTCCCGACCCCCTCCGCCCACCCTCGTTCTTGGACTTTGTTTCGTTTTGATTGTTTTCGTTGGGACGTCTGGAATCCGTCCCTTGAGGGGGGGGTACTGTCATGACCCATGTCGGGCATGTCAGTGTTTTTGTTGTTATTTTCTTCCCTCCTTCCTGCCATATGCTTTTCTGTTATTGTTTTGTCAGCTGTGTAGGGGCGTTTCCCTCTCAGCCTTTTCGTCCTCACCAGCCACGCACCTGTTCCCTGTTAATCATCACGCACCTGATTCCCATCTGCTCCCCTGATCACTCTGTCTATTTAAACCTCCCAGACCGACAACGCAGTGTCGGGTCATTTGCCGCTCTTCATGGACTTCCACGACCGCGTTTGTTTCCCTGCCAAGTTCATGCTCTCCGCCCTGGTCTCCTGTCCCTGTCCGCTTAGTTTGTTCCCGTCTCGTTTTGTTCCTTGTCCTTTTGCCCGTTCAGTCTTGTTTAGTTTGCCTTGTTATTTTTCACCCTGCCACGTTGTTTGTCCCTGTTTGAGCTTTTCAATAAATCCCCTTTAAGTTACACCTTCCACTGCTTCCTCGCATCTTGGGTCCTCCCCCCTCCTCGCCGCAAGGCGATCCTGACAACATTTAGTGAATAATCAACACATAAGAGTCGGAGGGGGGGGGGGGGGGGTACCCGAGGTATGACGCGGGTACACAACCCAAGAAAGATTAGGAACCATTGATGTAGCGCATCTTGAGTAAATGGATGGAAATAAATAAGACAATAACCCGTCAAATATTTTTCCCGATATTAATAGTTTTTTTACCTCCATGCTGTGGCTGCGGAGAACTTGGCCCCCGTAAAGAGGCTGTCGTACTCCCCCCGTAGCTTGATCAGCCGCGCGGTCATCTCCTTGCTCCCTAAAACAGAAGGGAAAGATTTAATAAAATAATGCTAACATGCAGAATTACGACAATTCAAATATTTCGGCCGTACCTCCTATGCAAGAGTTCCTAGAGCTACCTTAGTTATATTTGGCCGATATCGAAACTAATAAAATTATCTTAATCTGGAGCTAAATATCCAAACATTGCTGCCCAATATTTCTGATGAGTGATGTTTCAACATTACATATAAATAACTTATACTTACGTCTGAAAGTGCACTCCGATGAGGCGGAACACGTGGCTTCGTTTGTTTACATCTTGAGAGTGTAGAACGGCGTAGAACAAGAGCGAGACTTTTAAGGCTGCGAAGGTTGCATTCTCGTAGCCTTCACTCAGGGCCCGTCTCCATGGAAACGAGGACAGATTATAAGGCTAGTTCTCGGAGGCTGCGTGAATTTGGACACCTGCGTAAGCGTTCTTGTCGCACCAGAAGTGACGTCTTCTGTCCGCCATATTGGACATCGAAGGACGCAGCCTATTTATTTGTACGTAGCTATCGAGCCTGTCCAAATTCACCACGGGTTATGCGGTCCATAGAGACTACATGAGGAGGAGCCTTCTTAGGCTTCGAGGACCCAGCCTGCGAACTGGCCTTCGGAGGTCGCAGCCTGTTAATTTGGACACGGCCAATATCATCAAAGACAATACTCAGCCGAACCCACACCTGTTCGACCTGTTGCCCTCTGGCAGGCGCTAGAGGTGCATCAAATCAAACACTAATAGACTGAAAAAGAGTTTCGTTCCAAGAGCCATCTCCATGCTGAACTCTCATACACACACTCAACAACCCTTACCTTGCAGAACAGCGACATAATGTGTTTTTATTTATCCAATTTTGTATTTATTTTCTATTTCATTATATAATCCTTAATTAATCTAATTTAGATAATTTAATCCATAATTAATCTAATTTATATATTTAATTAAATTATTTTTGTATTGCACTGGAGAGGGGAGCTCTCTAATCTCGTTGCACACTGTACAAGGACAGTAAAGGGATTTCTGATTCTGATTTCGGATTCTAGTAGACTGACATTTATTAAAATTTCGGCAAAGTCTGTTGTAGTACGTGTGACTCGAGGTTAAAACGCAAACAGGAAGCTTAACCTTGATTGGCTGCTACCCATTGCACAAGCAAACAATCAGATGGTGCTGTGGATTGCTAATCTGCTTCTGCTGGCAATGCGACAAACTCAACAGAGAGAGAGAGAGAGAGAGTGCTGCAGCGAGCCCAAATAAACCATTTTTTAATTTATCGGCCTTGAAAGTTATTTAAAAGTCCAATGCTGATTATCAGCAAAATGCCAAATATCAGCCCCTGATAATTATATATATGTGTGTATATATATATATATATATATATATATATATATACCTCAACACATCGGACCATGTTTACTTTCCTAAACACTAAGTCGTGAGTAAAATCGTCTCTTCATCTTCACAGTCACTTTGGAGGCGTCGACCAAGATTTTCTGAATGTAATACCATATTCACACAATAGCATGCCCCTTTTAAGTAAAAATAAAATTCCCCAGAAGCCAGTTTCTCCTAGATTCAAAGAGAAAACCTTGGGCCAAGTGGTAGAAATGTATAATTCCATCATAACTACAGCGCTTTTGATTTAGTTTTTCTATGAAACCCATTAGTGGTCTTGTGTCTCAAGGCTCTGTAGATCATTGACATAAATCTCAGACACCTATGATGAAGAGTCTCTCAGGTGAGCCCAGGGAAACTGATGAAAAGTGATGTTCTACATTATTTAGCAGGCCACAGGTTTCAAGCGATATGGGCAAGAAAGCTTATCTTTCTGAAGGAAAGTGTAAGGTAGAACACTACCTTGCTCAGCGTCTGAAAACATTGGGTATTTCCCCCAAAAAACGTATGCCTGATCATCGAACTGTAAAGAAATCGGTTGTTAAATCATACTACAAGCGAGTGTGCAGAAAAAGGCAAAATAAGAAAGGTTTCTGCCAGACAATTTCATTGGCTCAAGACAGAAGCAGCAAAGAGATTTGAAGCCACTGGTGCCTCCTCAATGTGTAGGATCCTCTAGAAGTTTGCTTAAAGCTAATATTCAGCCACTCCAAAACGGAAACGTTTGCAGTTGGCTCCGGAACACATGAAGACTAATTTTCAAACAGTTTTGTTTTCTGATGTGCTGGCCACAATGTACTAATAAGGCTGAGATGGCAGCAATGAGATGGGGGTGTCATGTTTTGGGCTGTAATCATGGGGCGGGAGATTGAAGGTACCTTTAGGTTCCCTGAGGTGTGAAAATGATCTCTGTAAATTATGTATAGTTTCTGACTAACCACTTTCTTCCATGGTACATAAAGAACAACCGTACCTTCCGACCAAAAAAAATCATCTTCATGTATGACAATGGCTAATTTCATGTTGTAATGAACCCCACTGAGTCACTGGCTGCTATGGGAATAACAGAAAAGAAACATATGGTGTGGGCACCATCTTCTCCGGACCTCACCCCTATTGAGGACCTCTGGAGCATCATCAAGCAAAAGATCTATGAAGGTTGGAGACAGTTCATATCCAAGCAGCAACTCTGAGAGGCTATTCTAACACCTTGCAAAGCAATTAAACCCAAAACTGTCCATGAGCTCACAAGTTCAATGTATGCAAGGCACATTAAAGTGATATCAAGCAAGGGGGTCCTTTATTGGCATAAACAAGGCCCATTTATTCAAAAGTTGTTTCAATCAAAAATATTTCATTCTATAAGGTCATATCATGCTACAAATTTAACATTTAACCATTTTTAATTCTTTACAGTCTTGAACATATCTTGAAATATATACCTTGAGTTATTTATTGTATTTATTTATTGTAAAAATACTGTTATCATTTTGAGATTTGTTTAATGACATTTAAGATGAACTCTTAACGGCTGATGACTTGACAATTATAGTGACTGACATTTGCATCAATTATTCAAGATAATTTGAGAATTTGAGTAAAGTACTTTGCACAATAATTTGCAACACGGTGTGTATGTATATGTGTATGTATAGAGAAAGAGTGAGAGAGAGAGAGAGAGAGAGAGGCTTAACGATTTTAGGAAAAAATAGTATATTCATTAGTATTATTATTTTATTAGTATTTATTATTTTCCTGACAGATACTGCACCTTCAATTTGATTTGAGCTTTTCTTCATAATGTACAGTGACATTTACACAAAAGTGTGTGGAAAGGAAAACACTACTGCAAAACGTTATTGTAATTGTATAATTAATCAGCCTGCTTCCTTTAACACTGTAAATATGTAATTTATTGCAGGATGTTTGCGTGTGGCCTAGTATGTATTTAAATTTTAGACAAAAAATTTAATAAATGATCTGTTCTAAATGAAACCACCTCCAGGTGGAACTGGGAGCTAAGATCACCACCTAGAGGATAAATGTCACCTTGCAGCCAACACAGAATACCAGTCGTTCATCGGGTAGGTGATTTTATGTACACATACATTGTATTTACTCACATTTTGAGTAACTAAACATAGATAAGCGCACACTTTGCCATTATTAAGGGTACTGGTTTGAACAGTATGTACACTAGCAACTGGCAGCACCTATGGATGCAAAAGTAAAAATTCAAAGTTGTATTTACAGTAGTGTGAAATTTGTTCAAACATAATTCCAGTCAAAATGAACAGTTATAAAGAAATAAAGGAAAATATTTTTATTCTAATATAGGCACTGTAATCACTCACCAATCAACCAATCTACAATACATTGTTTTATGTTTTAGGTTGTGTAAAATGCATATATATATATATATATATATATATATCCATCCATCCATCATCTGTACCGCTTCTCCTCACTAGGGTCGCAGGGGGTGCTGGAGCCTATCCCAGCTATCTTCGGGCAGTAGGCGGGGTACACCCTGAACTGGTTGCCAGCCAATTGCAGGGCACACAGAGACGAACAACCATCCGCCCTCACACTCATACCTAGGGGCAATTTAGAGTGTTCAATCGGCCTACAATGCATGTTTTTTTTGGAATGTGGGAGGAAACCGGAGTACCCAGAGGAAACCCACGCAGGCACGGGGAGAACATGCAAACTCCACACAGGATGGCCGGAGCTGGGATTGAACCCACGCCTGAAGCTGTCTCTCACTGTGAGGCCATCGTGCTAACCAGTCGGTCACCGTGCCGCCTATATATATATATATATATATATATATATATATATATATATATATATATATATATATATTTATATATATATTTATATATATATATATATATATATATATATATATATATATATATATATACATATACATATATATATATATATATATATATATATATATATATATATATATATATATATATATATATATACATATATATATATATATATATATATATATATATATATAAATCACATTTTTCACCTTGATTTATCACAATGACAAATTTTGCAAGCCATTAATTTAATATATGTGTCTTAATATTAGCTGGTAAAATTCTTGAAAAATTCAGTTTTTATCATATCAATATACCTGTACATGTATATATTTCAAAATTGTTTTAACAATTAAACATTGGATCTAAAATTAACCTTAGCAGACAAAAAAAATAAATGACCGACTCAGCAGTGCCTCAAGTTGAGACACATTCAATCAACACTCAATTCAACATTATCAAGACAATTATTTGCAATCATAGAATCAATTCATCTCTTATTATACCCATCCCAAGTGTTTTACTCAGCTAAACCAGCATACTACTATCTTCATCATATTTTGCCAGCACTTTAGTACGTGAATGACTATAGTACCTATGAAAACATAAAACAAAGCGACCACAAAGCTGTCACAGCCAAGACTTCTTAGTTCGTCCCAACCTGGCCATGTTGGCCAACTTGACTTTCACCTTGTCTGCGTTCTCTGGATTCCTCTTTGAGGTGCATTCTACAGTTGAGTCGGTCTCAAAAGAGATGGCTGGGGCATGTGTGAGCAAACCTCCTGTCTTCTCTTGAGCCATGGCCGATCGGGTCTGCAGAACCAGCTGACCTCTCAGTGAATGTCTGAGTTGAAGCAAGAGGGGGTTTTGCTTGGAGTACAATTTATCTGGATCCTTCTCTTGACTGCAACAGTTGGAGCAGGCCGAGCAGAGCACACGGAAAATGTAGATCCAGCCGAGGTAGTGAAGCTCTGCAATGTTAAGCACAAAGCAGCCCAGGCTGATGCTAAACATAAAGTTGAGGAAAATGGTTTTCTCTGTGGCACGAGACACAAAACAGTCCGTGCGAGTCGGGCAAGGGTAAGTCTCACAGCGGTAGAGGTGAGGCACCTCAAAGCCAAATAACAAATACTGGCCCACAAGGAAGGTGATTTCCATGATTGATCGAAGTAACACATGAAGAATGTAGATGAGCAGAACCTGGTTAGATTGCTTGGTGGGATCTTCTGCGAGTGCACCATGACCCTCCTCCAGGAAGCTTTGTTGCACTCTTTCCCTCTCATCCCAATCCTCCCTATAATGAGGACAGTAAGAAGGCATACCCATCCTTATCGCCTGCTTGCCGTCCTTCTGCCCAGTGCCCTGCCTTGAAGGCCTTTGCCTCAGCACGTGCGCCCGTTGACCGTCAAGCTTCTCATCTTTGGCAATTTTATGCAAAACAAATACTATGTAAAAAATGGATGGAGTGGAGACAAGCACAATTTGAAAAACCCAGAACCTCAGATGGGACACAGGTGCAAAAGTGTCATAGCAGACATTGTTGCATCCAGGCTGCTGGGTATTGCAGGTGAATTTGGACTGCTCATCGTTGTAGACGGCGTCTCCCACTAAGGCAACCAGCAGGATGCGGAAAATGAGCAGCATAGTGAGCCAGATCTTGCCTATCACTGTTGAATGATTCTGGACCTCAGACAGAAAGCGCCCAAGAATAGACCAGTCGCCCATGACTTGACCTTTGTGAAAAAAAATTAAGATTAAAAAAAGAAAGGATAACAAAATATATCTCAACTGTTTGTTTTTTTTTTCTCTTAAAAAACATCCTTGATTCTGGAGTACAGCACTTATGTACTTGTTTGTCTGGTTTGTTTCTACTCTATAGAGTATGATCCATAAATTAGTTCCTTAGATATTGTTCATTTTTAATGTTATGAACATGATAAGTAATATATTTGTTTTATTCTGGAATTGTAGCTTTAAAAAAAATAAATCTTGATAGAGGAGTGTTTATAACATTTGGTTTCTGCGTTCTTTGGTTTAAATTACACTAATCAAGTTACATAATTTTCTCCAAAGGATGTACAACAGTTGCTAAATGCAGAAGCAGTTAACTCAGCAAATTGAAAAATGAGTAGCAGAATGAAAATTGAACTTACCTTCATGTAAAGCAGAATTTTCCGGAAAATGCTATGCTTTGCAATGCATTTTTTAATGGCTTTTTAAATCTTCACGTTTGGATGAGATGAATCCCGTTGAGCCTGGTAAGGGAGAATAGGCTGACCACACATAATGAACCAGTCCGTCTGAAACTGGCATTGTGCAGTGTGGCTGCAAAGGCAGCCAATGTACAGTGCAAAACACAATGAGGGGGTTCCTTTTCTGAAAAGCTGGGAACGGTGAAGCGGTTCAACAGTGTATGGAACGAGCTGGAAAGACACAATGCCAGTTGATGTAAAAGCTCTGTGTTTAGCTGCTCAAATAAAGGTCACACTTTAACTATCAAATCATATTGAAACAACAGGGTTTTTAGGAAGTACAGTATTATATATTTGTGTGTTTACAGACACAGCAATTGCATAAACAACTGCTGCACAAGTTTAATAAAATACCTGTTGTATATGTTGCGACTTAGAAGTGCGGAAGGATTTATATTTCATTCATATGAAAAGAGTTGAGTTTCAGTTAAGGGGAGCATCCTTATTCTGTCATAGGGATTTGTACACATTGTGAAATTACCCTAGCCTTGTTAGGACCCAGAGGTTTAGAGTTCAAGTAGCTCATGACGTCATGGAGAATAAGGGGAGAAAATCTATGAGGCCATCACAGAAAAATAATAAGAAAAAACAAGAGAGACCTGCAGAGTGGCTGTCTGTTCGATGGTAAATGCTTCATGAAAAGCCTTCAGTCTTTTCCCCGTATGTTTAATTTCCATTTTTTCTTTTTTTGTTGTTGTGTAAAAAAAAACACTATGAAAACACAATTTATTTTCAGAACCATATACCAAGTTTCCCAAAAACATAACCACCAACCAGTGAAATGTATTGTGCACCTCAACGATTTTATTTGTCAATTTGTACTTAAACTGCATGAAAAAAACAAAAAAAACAAAGGGGAACAAAGCGTTTCAGTGGCACGGTGGGTAACTGTTTATCACATTCACCTCCAGGTGGTGTGAGGTTGTGTGTTAAAACCCACGGAGGCTACGACCTACCTGTGTGGTGTTTGCACGTCCTCTCCTTGCTTTCTGTGATTTTGTCAACGACTTTTCTTATTTTTGTATTCATTTGGGTATTATATATTGTTTTGTAATCATTATTTTATTAAAGCGGCACTGTGGAATTTTCAGTTATCGTTGATTATAGCGACGCCATACGGCCAAAAGCGGTAGTGTTTTGCCTGAAGTCGACCACATTTCCTATGAGCGCCAGATCAGACTGTCATGAAATCCTGAACTCTCGCTCGCCTGTTGTTAGACTGAATTACATTTCTGTTTCCAGTGACTGTGTGAAGAATTAATGATGATGAGGTTCTTAAAAAAAAAAAAATAATAAAAAAAAAAAAAAAAAAAAAAAATATATATATATACATATGTCATGTCATTATCCACACCGCGGGAGGGTGCTGGAGCCTATCCCAGCTGACTACGGGCGAAAGGCACACTACACCCTGAACAGGTCACCAGCCAGTCACAGGGCATATATATATATATATATATATATATATATATATATATATATATATATATATATGGCCTCACAGTGAGAGACAGCATCAGTCGTGGGTTCAACCCTGGCCATCCTGTGTGGAGTTTGCATGTTCTCCCCCGTGCCTGCGTGGGTTTCCTCCGGGTACTCCGGTTTCCTCCACATTCCAAAAACATGCATGGCAGGCCGATTGAACATTCTAAATTGCCCCTAGGTATGAGTGTGAGTGCGGATGGTTGTTCGCCTCTGTGTGCCCTGCGATTGGCTGGCAACCAGTTCAGGGTGTCCCCCGCCTACCGCTCGAAGATATATATATATATATATATATATATATCCACAACAGTTGCCAAACAAAATGTTTTGGTTCTTGGCTGTTAGAGCAATGAGCATTGATTCCACTGTTACCACATATATCTCTTTGTAATGCGTAATCCTTAGTAGTCGAACAAAACGTCTTTGCTATCGGGTAGAAATCTTGTATGCCTATTTTGAACTAAAACGGACTAAAACCTTTCGGAGTTTTCATTGCCTAAATGAACAAAAACTAGACTGAAACCTTTTTGGGGGTTTTTGTCGACTAAAACTAGAATACAATTATCACGCATAGGAATGACTAAATGTGACGAAAGCTAATAAGCATTGCCAGCCTCCATTGCACGGAATGTAAGATATAAATGAAATATATAAGATACACCAGAGAAATTTTCGGTGAACAAATAAGCAACCAGCCTTGCTAGTGTCCGACGCTTGGCGCCCTCCAGCGGTCTCTTTCAGTCCTGCAAAAGCACAATCAAAGTAACACGTTTACGGCCTTCGAAACAAAGGTGCTGATTGGCCGAAGAGAAGATCTATGTACCTGGAATCCATTGCTCTTCCTCGAGGCACCCTAAAGTTCCTGTATGACTGTCACTGAGGTTTGTATTTTTACTCGGCGAATTGAATGTAAGCATATGAAGTATTGTATTTTTAGTGAGGTGCACTTTTTTTTTTGGAATTAAAGACGCATTTTAAAGTCTTAAATTCATTTTAAAGTTTATTGGGATAAAGTTCCAAACAAAAAACAGATTCAGATTGAAAATTTACGATCCAAATTAAACATTTTGTTTTTGTGTGTTTTTTTTTCCGATTACCTTTTTTTGTTTGTTTTGCTGTTTGTATTTGTATTTTTTGTTCGCGATTACCTTTTTTTTTTGGTTATTTGTTTTTGTGTTTTTATTTGCGTTAGTGATTAGCTTCTTTGTTCATTTTCAATGTTTTTAAAATTTGTGTTCGTGATGACCTTTTTTTTGTTGTTGTTTAATTTATTTTTGCGATTTGCACTTCACCCATATACAACACGTTCATGAGCAAGCAAAAAGCAATCAAACAAACAAAAAATACTAACACAAAATAGTCAACAGTAGAAACAACACGAACAAAACAGAAAGGCAGTTTCATCGACATATTTTCTTTAATTCCACACCTTCTCATCAGTATTATGTTAGTTATGTACCTCATCATTTAATATGACTATTTTCTTATTTATAGCAAAAACATAACGCATGTGTGCATATTCACATGCATATTGCATATACCGACATACCGTATAAATGTACGAAATAGATTCATGCACAAATACTCTTTTTCCATTATTCATAATTGTGCCTACAAATATGACTACATCAAAGTAGAAACATGCATAAACAAACACTGTACAATTTATTTTTTTCTCACGTTTTTACTTTTCAAGTTTAAATCTCAAATAAAATCTCACTTTCATAGCCATATAGATATGGTGCAGAATTTCCTCCATAAAATGATGCTCGTTTAATTTTAGGTTGGAAATAAAAATGTCGTCAATAACATTACTAAACGGAAATGCTTCATCTATAACATTATTTGTCCGATCCAGACAAGCTGGACAATTTTATTTGGGTCAGCCCGCGGGATGACAGGAAGTTGCTGCCATGTTTAGCTGGCTGCTTTGTTGAGGATTCCTTCTTGGTTTCCTGCAGGTTTTGGCGTAAGAGTTGCAATGGAACCGAGCTGGAGTACGTTTTTATTTCAAGTAAGTAACTCAACACTTAGGCGTGTCTGGGAAAATGCATGTTTATCGTCGAACGGCGTAATTGATGGTAGCCAAGTAGTGTTGTTTATATTGCTTTTAGAAAGTGAAGTAGAGTTTGCCCAGCAAAACAAAGGTGTTAGCGTTAGCTTCCTAGCTAGCTTTCCCAGCAGCAAACTACTCTATCGAAAACGAGAGCTACATTTGCCCGATTCAACGATGACCTTAAAATCACCTCGTTTAAGTGCTTTTAATGACAATAGATTTGCGTAATTTCTCTGTTTTTAAACTGTGAATTTCCATGAAATCTCCACTGAGCTACTGTTGCGCGCGCGCTAACGCAATAGCCCGAGCCATTGCTTTTACATGTAGCCATGCTAAGCGTGTCGGCTAATGGTTTAGCCCAGCAGGCGTCATTTCTCCTCAGCACTGCAGCTATCTGCTTCACAGTTGATTTAACGGATTTCAGTCAGTGATTTGGCATCGTTTGATGGGTCTATGCCCATATAGGAAGCCTAGTTGAAAGTGGGCTTACCACATACCGCATTAGCTGATAACAACGTAAAGTCAAGGCTATGGTAGGTAGCACGCGGAGCTCTTGCGAAAAGCTCTAGCGCAACCACTGCCAACTTTCGGATGTTACCACAAACCGCAAGTGCATCGCCTTAATCGCGAGTAATCAACAATTTCAATTATGATGGCTATTACCTCAAACGTAACATGTTTTAAAAAAAAAAATAAGTACATATTTATGTTTTTTTGAAGGATCATCGAGCCTTAATTATCAATTAGAGACGAGTAACAAATTACAACTTGTTATAGTGTCCAGACACAAGCCAGTTAATTGGTGAGAGCTAATTACACTCTGGTCTCTGCCATGATTCTGTCTTTTGAAAAGAACAATAAAATAAGTTGTGTGACAAGTGCAAATCTAAACAGTGGTGGCTAATGTGTCCTCTTTCAAGGAAAGGAAGATTCAAAGTTTGCAATGTTACCTTTCACCTGATTGTTTTGGTTGAAACAATTACATTGTTAAATCTGCATTGCTTACTATTAGGTGCTATCATCTATCTATTACACACTTACTTTTGACACCTCACTGACGTAGTCGGCAACCCCACATTGTCAAACATGTTCCGATATCTCATTATTTTAATTTAGACTTGCCTTTATTTAATGGTTTGGAGCTCAACTGGAGTCAGAAATAATTTATGTAATATGTGGAAATTATTTATTTATTGACCTACCTCATGAATAGACTGCTGAGTCGAAATTAAACAATATTTACATGAATGAAGGCTGTCACACTAACATGTCAGCAGTGATTAGGAATCGTGGAGGCTTTGATTTCAGATGCTGTTCCTCTCTGGTCAATTATGACAAGAAAAAATGGTTTGAGAAACCCATTGTAAATTAAAGCTGCAACTCAAGTTTATTTTAATAATCAATTATTGCGTCAAGGCAAGGTACCTTTAATTATATAGAGAATTTCATACGTAAGATAACTTACTGTTGCACCTCTATTGTTAATAATATTCCTTAGGTTGATTGAATATAATACTGTATATTAGAGAATTAATTGTTTGTCTCCTGAAGCAAAATTGGGTGCACTACTTTATTGCAACCAGAGGTGCGTATTTACACCTGCCGTTACACGTCTGTCAGTACCCACGGAGTCAGTGACTATGTTTACATGCTGTCAATATTCGGGTTACGATCAAAATTCCAATTTCAGAGTCATTCGAAATAACCCGTTTACGTGACTTGAACGGACAGAGTTACCCCCCATTTTGAAATAACCCGCTTGAAACGGCGATGCGTGGACAACTTCATGATAATTGTCATCTCTCCTTGTTCTTCTGGAATTTTAGAACATTTTTGAGCACTCCAAAATTGTGGTGTCGTACTTCATTAATATTTTTTGTAATAATTTTTATAAATACTCCTATATTTAAATTGTGCAACTGAACATAGTCAAATGACCATCCCTTGTCCCAGCCTGTATGTGAAATGAATCACAAGAAATCTTTTCAAATTTTCCAACTAATATAGGGTTAAAGTGCATACAATTTTCACGGTATTTATAATTATTACATAGAAAGTCTCATGACTTGTGTACCATTGTTTTTTCCGCTTTTATTGTTAGAACGTTTTTTTCTTATTGGCTGAAAAAGACAAACGCCAAGAACTAGTGTGGAGAGACATTTAAGAACAATGCTGATGAGGCAGTAAGGCAGAGACAATGGAGAAAGCATGATTGAGTGTGTGTCGGTGCGTGCAAGTTTGTGTTCCATATCGTCACTATGCAATGATAAGAATGTATCGCCAACTGCTTTCTTTTTTTCTTTTTCAATATTTGGCCTTAAAACTTTTTTTTGATGCAAATAAATCATTGGACAGCCAGTGATGATGTTACTTCTTTAAATTCCATTTACTCCTTTTTTCTGTCATTTATCTTGAAAGAGGGTTTTCACCCTTCACGTCAAATTTGCATCAAAACCTAACCATCAGAGCAGCTTGGTGGGACAGCAGGCTTTGGGTCTCTCAGTCCTGAATAAATACGCTCAGAAAATGCTAATTGCAGTAATGATTCTAGTCAAAGTACTGCAGTGTGGCAACTCTAAAAGCGATTTGACAATGTGTGACAGCCCCCAAGTTGCTCCGCCACGCTAAAAGACATAGCGTGGCTCCTTGTCCGAAGAAGGGATACGGGTGGCAGCTGAACGTTCCCCACCCCACGAAGGCTGCAGGCGCATAAGGGCTCAGATTTGTGTTGTACATAAAAGAACACAGTGGGGTAAAGCAGAGCACATTGGGTCCTGCCCCCTCTCAAACTACATCTCCCCTGCTTGGCTGACCGTGTTGCGATGCTTGGCTGAACCTGAAAAGCCAAGGGTCAGGTCTTTAACCCTGCTCTATGGTAATTGCAGAAAAAAATGAGTCTTTCTCAATCACCGCGTTTCTGAGCTGACCAGTTGTAAACCAGCGATTTACAATGTGAATTTCTTTTTTTCCTCTTGCCAAAATATTCATACAAGATCCCGCCGTCTGTTCTGTCTATCCCACTGGGAATCTGCCATGACCAATTGAACAATGCCTGCCAGCAGCTGCAGACTTAAGATGTCCTCTGTACATAAAGATTGTTTCAAAAGCTCCTGTTGTGCTGACCGACCCTGCAAGTGCCTTGTTTGTCTGTTTGTTTTTCACCCGGTCTTTAGTTTGAGGAAGTTAATTTATTTGATTTGTTTTAGTATTTTTATTTATTTATTTTTTTATTTAAAAAGTGTTTCCGTTTCTCTGCATCCTCACGACCTGACCAAAAATCAATCTCAAAACCACATCCAAGAATTGATGTCTTTATTTACGTAAATGTACCAGGTTTTTTAATTTGGAACATTTAGAATTGATTCGTGAGGCGGAAAGAGATAAAATGGTCTCAAAAACTTTATTTTTTTTTGTGACGTATCACTATTATCACTTTGTAGTGTAAAACTTTCCCACTTTTGAGCGTACAGGGTTGCGATATTATGCTCCAGATTCCACTTGGCAGCAGTAGTCTGTTTTCTTCCTACCCCAGTCTCCTCTTGAATGAAACATTTCTAACTAATGTGCTCAATGTGGTGTGGTTTTCATGTTTTGCTGCTGTCGAGCTGAGAGCCCAGCTGAGCAGCGATTGCACGGATCACTTATTTGGCTCGGTGATCACATTCTGCTAATTTTGTCAGTTGAATGCAAATGTCTTTGTTTTTCTATTCTGCTTGACTCAGAAATCATTCTCTTGCTCTGTTTTTCCGCATTGTAGCAGGCCAATGAGGCACTCCACCACCAGCACCAATTAGCCGGGAACAGCCTCTTGCCTTTGCTCACTTCTGGAACAGAGCCGCCTGATCAGAAACCAGTACTGCCCATAGTGTTGGACCAGAAACCACCAGTCAGTGCTGCAGAACTTCTGAAAGACAATGTGGCCAGCGGGACTGGGGGAGGAGGAGGCGGAGGAGCTCCACTTGCTGTGGTCAAAAAAGAGCCCAAATCAAAGACGCCATTCATTTGTGGCTATTGCAACAAGGCTTTCCGGGACAGCTACCACCTGCGGCGGCATGAGTCGTGCCACACCGGCATTAAGATGGTTTCGCGGCCGAAGAGGACACAAACAGCGCCCACTATGGTGCCAATCATATCCACTGTACCTCGCGATAACAGTGGAAACCCTTCATACATTACGACTGTAGCTGGTATTTTGACAACAGCCACCACATCAACAGCAACGGGCACGAGTATCATGACCCCGATGCAACACCAACAGCAGCAGAACATCCCGAAGAAACCCCCAAAACCTGTGAAAAAGAATCACGGCTGTGAAATGTGTGGAAAGGCTTTCAGGGATGTCTACCACCTGAACCGGCATAAGTTGTCGCACTCTGATGAGAAGCCGTTTGAGTGTCCCATCTGCCATCAGAGGTTCAAGAGGAAGGATCGAATGACATATCACGCACGCTCCCATGATGGTGGCGTTCACAAACCTTATATTTGTTCTGTATGTGGGAAAGGATTCTCCAGGTATGTAGATGCAATTTTATTTGTGTCAATAAAACACCCAAACACATTTGTGCATATGAAATAAAAATATATAAAATGCCAGTAAAGACTCACGTACATTGAATTGGTCACCGTTTTAATATAATGCACAGACAAATACTATTTGGGTCCACGCAAAAAGAAATGGAAACAATCTGAATATTTAGAATCGTGACTCAAACCATCAGTTATCAGTAGGGCAACGACGGTACGAAATCACAGGTGTGCATTCCTAAAATTTTCAAAATGTATGAAAAAAGTGAATTTATAAACAGGCGCAAAGTGAATTTTCAATTGCAAATCCACATGAAATGTACTTAAAAGGGTTGAAAGTGTTGGATTTAATAGTGATAGGACTATGTGAAGAAGTAATTGCGCAGATCCCCTTTAATTGTGTTCGGTGTCTCCATCATTCTCTGCAGGCCTGATCACCTAAGCTGCCACGTCAAGCATGTCCACTCCTCAGAGAGGCCTTTCAAGTGCCAAGTAACGGTAATGATGTCAAACTAAATCAGATTGAATGAGACCTGTGTGTTTAGATGTGTTTGTATATATAGCTGTGTTTCCTTAATTAATGGGATGAGAAAGTATCCAAAATATAGTGAATGGAAATTTCTGCATGTATAATGACCACCTGGACAATTTAATTGGCGCTGTATAAGGAATTGAAAATTTACATTTAGAGTATTAATCTTCAGTCACCTTGATTCAATTTGGCTACAATTGAGAAGTCTTGGCTTTCACGATTTTACCAATTTTTAGTACATCTAGATTAGGGATGACCGATAACGGTTTTGTTCCCACCGATAACTTCCTGGTTCTCTAAATCGATACCCTAACTATTATTTTTATTTGTATTATTTTTAACTAAATAAATAGATTTTTGCTCAAGTCTGAGAATTTCTGACTTTTTCGGCCTAAAATTACTTTGTCAAGATAAGTGCAAATCCATTGAGAAATTTTCGGGGGGGGGGAGATGGCTCTTGGTGTTGAGTGAGTGAGAGGGCGGGAGGGAGTGGGAGAGAGTGAGAGTGAGAGAGCCTTTTCCAGTGTGCCCCCAAACAGACATTGCTTCTTAATGTATAGTGTTGATTTATTGATTAAGTTAAATACCTTCTGCTGCTACCGATGGATGTGCACTAACTGCATTTACTGGCTCTGAATTGAAAGTGCATATTGTCATTCATTGTTTTACCTCTGTTAATATGCCTTAGGTCTGTTCGGTGTATTTTACAAGCACATTAGCATCCAAGTTGGAAGGATGTCGGGATGTTCAAAGTGCTTGAAAAGTCGCTGGAACTTGTCAATTGGTTCTGTAATACCTCTTCTTTTCTTTAATTCTCCTGCGGTGGGAGGGGAGTCCCGTCCCGGTACGTCGAGCCGACCAGTTGAACCAAGTTATTCCAAAATTGGCGGTCTTGTGCCAATTTCTGTGCGTCCTTCATAGCAATACCATGTTATTGGAGGTCACGTTGTAATTCTGTGTTGACCAAACCCACACAATTAAAAGGAAAAGGCTCGGCCCTGTTGTCATCACTCTCCGGCATCCGAGCACTTCGCCAGCCGCCATAGAAGGGACACATCTAAAGTGGTGTCGCGACTGTCAGGCCAGTGAAGGTAGTTGCAGCTCTCAATTTAGTAAATGGAACACACAAGCGGTGTGGGCGCTCGCAAAAATGTTTACGCCAAGTATTAATATTTATAATATTGTTTTAGACTCAAGGAGACTTTGGCTTGTTTTGCGCATACAAAGTATATATTTTTTTCAATTGCTCGATTGTGAAATTTAATCGCAGCCGAGAGCTCTGGCTCAAACAAACCGCCCTGGGAAACCAAAGCCGTGTCAACAAACTATTATTTGTGAAGTCGCGTACTACGTTGGCGTATTGTGGTACGTCCTCTATCATGCGGCAGACAGATGCTTCGAGTCTTCAACTGACAGTATCCAGACCAACTTAGTGTATTTGAGGCGGCTTTCAATATCAGCCTAATCCACTGATATCAGACCAATACGAGCAATGTCTTTCTTTTTTTCTCCCTCAATATTGGGACGATCATTCTCATCCCTAATCTTGATTTATCTTGTATCTGTTAATTTTTTTCACCCCTTCTCTTTACAAATAATGTACAGTGCTCGTCTTTAATGAGTACACCCAGCAGGTTTGTAAGAACACCTTTATTTTTCTTTCAGAATCCGTTGAGTTAATCATTGTTAATTAATGAGTTGTTAATTTGTGAACACAAAAAAGTAGTTTTCTTAAATTTATTCAAGACCATGTTGACCCAGAGAAAAAGACCGAACTGACGTGTTACTATCATCAAAGGAAATCATACAAAATAGTCGTTTTTTTGGTGGGATGTATTCATTTTTTGCATCAGTTAATTTAATTAAACTGAAGATTTTCTAATCTATACATTCTATTTTCAACCTTACGTTCATGTTGTGTTAAACATTCTGCAATTTTGTCAGTATTTTGGAAATTGTTCTTTTTTTCAATGAGATATTGAATAAAAGCTTAACATTTTTCAAAGGTTGTGTACTTACATGCTCAACACTTTGTTTTCTTATGTTTTAAAATACTAAATATTAAACAACTTATTCAAGGTTTCCTTTGAAAATAAGTTTGTGTTAATGTTGTTGCATGTACAGACCTTCCACAACTTTCTGATTAAGTAATAATGGGGGGGGGTCTCTTTTGGGTGTTTTTTCTTTTTTTTAGGCCTGTACATCTGCTTTCGCTACCAAAGACCGTCTACGCTCTCACATGATCAGACATGAAGGCAAAGTCACCTGTAACATCTGCGGCAAAATGCTAAGTGCTGCCTATATTACAAGTCACCTCAAGACTCATGGTCAGGCCAGCTTCAGCAACCAATGTAACAATAAAGGTAGGCAGTCACAATATCATTCCGACTTGTCTCACTATCTCAAATACAATCCAGTCTTCACATCCCATGCATTTTTCTTTGGAGATATGGATTGGTGATATAAAGTTACCATAATATAATGCAATAAAATAAGTGTGGCATGCATATGTTGCAATATTATTGTAATATTACTACATATGTTTTTTTTTTCCTCTCCCCCGCTAAAAAAACATTCTGCGTTTGCTGTGGCATACTACAAGTATGCATTTGGTTAGATTTGTCTCTGAAAATTATGCAAAAAAGAGGGTTGCAATTTGAATCCACTTGCAGTACTCAACTGTAACACCTTGGGGCGGCAGTGTAGCTGTAGAACAAAAAAAAAGACCAATAACAATGCAGCTCCTTCGCATACAAATTCACCAGGGTGAGCCAGTATGATTGCTGTTCCAAATTAGGTTGAAGATGCAGCCTGACACTTGTGGTATAGTATTTGTCAATAATGTTAGTGTGAATCATTAGCAAAATAACAAATCTGTTTCCCTTACTGTTTAACTGGAGAAATAAAATCAACTTATTAAAATTGGTAAATAATATTTAAAAAAATATCTGTGTATAAAATAAAAGCAACTTTCTGTTAATAATACAAGTTCAGACAAAATACAAAACAAACAGCTGAAACAAAGGATCAATGAACGCAACACAAGAGAAGGTTACACAGTAGTCAACCTAGTCATTTGTAATTACGTGCTTACATTCGAATGTTCTAAAAAGAGTAGAAAGAAGTAGACCTTTGTCTGTTCCTACCTGTTTAATTTCCATTATTGTTATAAATATTCTGTCAATTTCATACGCTATTTTTATAACATGATATAATTAGGGGTGTACCTAAAAACTTTGCCGGCGTGCTGAAATGAGCACCAGAGGTTGTTTGGGGCAAATTCTTTTTCCAGACACCAACCTCATGGATGAACTTCATGACTTAAGTCATATTTGTTCAAGGGTTTATAATTGATATATGTAGATATGTTATTTCAGTATAACTGATAACTGTTTTTAGTTCTTAATTACAACAGCAAACATTAGGGCTACACAATGACAGCTTATTAAAACTATACAATGGGCCTGGGCGGTATGGCTGAAAAGTATATCACGATATAATTATTTCATATTGGTCAATACCGCTGTATATTGAATTTTTTTTATTTATTCATTTTTTACTTTTGAACACGGGAAAATAAGGTTGAAATAAGGTTGAAATTAGGTAATTTTATTTTTTACAATGTTTTCAATGTCATGTGTAAATATGTAAATTATTTTGTTAATGGTGTTTCCAAAGTTACATCCATGCCATCAACGTAAAAATAAAAAATAAAAATTAAACCTGGCAAAATTAGATGTATATCTTTTTCACAGGGCAACGATATAAAATGTAACGCCCTCCAAAGGTGTGTTGCTGCTGCTTGTTGGTGTCGTGGTGTTAGGGACCGAGTGACCAGCAGACTGGTGCGTCACACCAGTCGATCAACCCAGGTTGCTTGCTGGCTGGCTGGAGTAGGGAAACTGGAGGGGCCTTTTCGGGCCATAGATAAAAACATTACTTGCTATCAGCAGCTCCTGTCCGGACTCCCTGTCTAATTCCGTTCAGCGCTAGTCATCTGAGTAAAGTAAGAACAAAAAATGTACACTAATTGTATTGTGTAATTTGGGTTCATGTAGGTATTATTAAATATTGTACCTATAAGGAATTCTCAGTGTATTTTTTAAAAGAAAGTAGCTATATAATTTGGACTTGGTCGTTTTATAAGTACCGTATTTTCGCAGTCATAGGACGCGCTGCCTCAAAGGGCGCAACACCTGTTGAGGGTGCTATTTCTGTCTTTGAAGCACACATTGGGCGCGCCGCCTTGTAAAGCGCTAGCTCAGCTGCTTTTAGCATAGCAATAGCTCGGCTGCTCGCGCTGACTCAGCCCATGGCAATTCACTTTGCCTCAATACCATAAGCAATCGCCACATTTCAAAGACAGTTGCCATGATACCATTGACAATCGCTATCATTAACAATGACTCTAACCAATAATAGGTATCATGGCAATAGTCTCCAAGACTACGTCAGGGGAGGAGGAATGACTAAGACTAAATAACTTACAATATATTTAGATAGAATATTGTAAATTATTATAATTAATTAGCATTGAGTACATTGAGTCTGCTTGTTTTTTTCATTAGAAAAAATTTAATTTCTTTAGGTATGTTATAATCACAATATCTATCGCAATTTTCAACACTGATTAAATATTGCATATTATTCCATTTATCGTGCAGCCCTTCTCAAATCTTCAGTGTGATATTTATGATGAATATGCATCATAGGTCAACATTTTAGCTTCTATTTTAGGTTGCTTACATCTGCATCTGCTTATGATAATAAAATTACGTAATTCCAACCTTTTTTCCTTGTTTTTACCAAAACAAATACATTTTCTCCCCTAAATAGTTGTATTTGAATGAGTTAACATAGAACAAAATTTGTTTAGTTCAAGTATGCTGCATTGCGCTCGCATTCCAGTAGTTATTTTGACTCTGTTATCTGTTAGCCAGAAAGTGAGTGTGAATGATTGGCTGGAGACCAGTCCCGGGTGCACCCCGCATCTTGTCTTGGAGAAGACTGGGATGAGGTCCAACACATCTGCGGCCCTAGTTGAGCATTAGCGGTATAGAAGATGATTGATCTAATCAAGAAACCTTTGCGTTCTTCATTTGTGATGCTTTTCTAGGCTTTTACCCTATTTTTTTTTTTAAATTGTTGTTGTTTTGGTTGTTATGCCCTTCAGTCTCTTCTTCAGCAGATATATTGTATGCTCTATTGGCCGTAGATCTGGAGACTTACTTGGTTAGTCTAAAATTACTCACTTCCCCTGACAAACGTATTTTGTTAGCGTGTTTCGGGTTGCTAGACAATTAAAGACCCCCCCAATCAGTTCAGTTGTATCTTTCCTTAAATTGAAGACAAAATGTTTTTGTAGATTTCTCAGTTCAATTGGCTGCTGCCACAAGAATGAGGATTAATGTGCCGTAGCAGAAGAAGCCATGCAAGCAAGCCCAAGCCATGACATAGCTTCACTGGGTTTCACGGATTAGCTGTTTTGTTTAGAATCCTGAACAGATATTTTAACCCCCTTCAAAGTTGCCTCTTCAGCCCATAAAATTTTCTAAGGCATGTCTCTACTTTTTGGAAAATTCTAGTCTTTCCTTTCTATTCTTCATGCTACTGAGTAGTTTGCATTTTGTGATGTGCCCTTTATAGTAGTAGGGCTGAATGATTTAGTTTTACATCAAAATTGTGATTTCAGACCATGTGATCACCAAAGCTGCGTTTATTTTTTCCAGTGCTCGACGTACACGACACGCCATGCTAACCAATTAACTCCAAGTTGTTTAAAATAAAATTTTAAAAAGTGCCGTCTTCTAACCACATCATAGTCACCGTTATCCCTGATTGCCTGCTTTCCCAGCTGCTGGCAAATAAGCGGGGACGCTAAGCTAACGTACTGTGCACCATGTCTATGTGAACTAGCTCTGAGTTGTTATATGCAGAGCCTCACTTCTGATTCATCATCCTGGCTACACTTCCACAAAGTATCGCTATCACTAAATTTGCTCCTGCACAGCAGAGCCTCACTTATGGTGAGCGAAAGCGGCGGCGAGCCAGTCTACATTCAAGTCCGGTCCTCGAGATCTCTTATCCAGCCTATTTTCGATATCTGGCTCCTCAAACACACCCGATTTCAAATAATAGCGCATCAACAAGCTCTGAGAAATCTGATATTTTATATTTATTGTAAAACAAATCATTTACTACCACAAATAACCCCCCCCCTAAAAAAGAAAATTGGTACAGTTGAGCTCCCGTATTGATTCCCAGGTATCAATAATTTAAACCAAATCTGTTAAAATCTCTAGTGATGTGAATGGAATGTAGCCAATCAAAGAAGTGCTCTGATTGACAAACAAGGACGCGGCAGTAAATAAAACAAAATGTCAGTCGGTTTTTTTTTTGGTATAAAAGTGGGTTACCCAGACGGCATGAAGTATTTTCCAAACATGTCTTTTCTTGCCGACATTGCCACTTTACAACTCTCGTGCCTCACGTCCACTTATGAACCATTTTGCAACTCCTCGTCTTCGCCTTTGTGAGATCCTGCGAGAGCTCCACCTCAGAGGACTTGAATCTTGACCGGGTTCTGTCTCAACTCAACATTTTTTATAGAGCACTTCAAAAACAACCATAGCTACATACAAAGTGTTGGACATAATGTGAAAATCCGAAATAAAAATAAAGATAGTTAACAGAATACCAGTAAATACAATAAAACACTAATACAATGCTGAGTCGAAAGTCAAAGAATAAAAATGTGTTATTGGGTGTTGAGTTTATCGGAGCAGACCACACACAGTTCAACCAAAAGTGTTTCAAGCTTTGTGTGGGGTCTGTCACAAGGGGAAAAAAAATCTTTGAAGATTTAGATCTTTCCATGCACCAGGCCTTCGAAGTGTTCAACAAATCTAATAAAAAATGAACAGAAGGAACCTTTTCTATTCCAAGCTCAAGACACTTATGAATCAAACACTCTTCTTAAAAGCATTTGACAAGCCTTGATTAAAAAAAAAAAAAAATCAGCAGAGAATTAAGAATGCATATGAAGAAGGAAGGTCTAATTTGAATTCACACCTTTGAAGAACTAAAGTTTGCTCAGCATCACCACGCAAGTGGAAAAAATTTCCTCCAGGGTGACCGAGCTGTTGCCCTGCCGTGGTATTTTTGGGGTTCATTGACACCGGGTACAATTCTGCTCACGTTCAACTAAATTTTAATGTAGACGATACATTGCAGATACACCGTGGCCACAAGTCACCCACAAACAGTGGAAAATTGTTTTCATACCAAATTAAGGTGAGCAGCAGCCCAAGTCGGAATAACGCTTGTCGATATTGAATATTTATGAACGTTAATGAAGGAACGCACTGTTTAAAATCAGTCACTTCTGACCAACGAATATAGCATGAACAAAGAGCAGCCTGCTCATTTCCGACCCACATTATTTTTGCAAACCCAATGAAATGATATCAAAGATTATATATATATATTTATACATGTATTGTTTTATTTTTAAATGATTGGGAAAACAAAACAAGGAACTTTAACCATGCCACCCAAAGCCCCCAGATGATGGCAATGTCGCCCTGTATTTTTTTTTGTAACCCCTCATGTGTCTGTATTTTTGAATAGGCATAAATGACTGGCAGTGGAACCACTCAGGGCCACGAAAAGGTAATCCAGCCCTGTAGTTGGTAGCAGAAACTCTTAAACATTCAATTCTACTAAAGTCTACTCAACTCAAGTGGCCAGTTTTTAGTCATGTTACACCATTTCCCCATGAAGACTTGTTTTCTCTGAGGACTGGTGAAATTAAGGTTTCTAGTTTTGTAGTCTGTATGATTTAGTCAGTTTTAGGTTCAAGTTCATGAAGCAGGATCAGTAGATTATTTGAATTAACAACAAACTGGACCATCATGCAGGCTAGATGCACACGACCGAGCTGTTATCCTTTGAAGTGATTGGCGTATGCTTAAAAAATAGATCAATAAATATAATGGAAATTTTATATATCCAAGATGAAACTGGGACACAAATGCCCCACTAGCTAACAATCAATGCTGCTTGGGCCTGACTTGTGACAATGACTATGCTTTGACAATGTCCTTGTCCTAAACCAATCAGGCAGTCCGATTACCCTGCTCCATGCTCTGTTGTGTTCATCTAGCCTCCTGCACATAGATCTGAGGATGTTTTATACAATGTGTTAATGTTCAAAATTACAGCTTTTAAACAATCAGACAGTTAGCCGTTTAGTCTATTGATCCTGCTTTTTGAATTTACCCCTTAGGTGATTTGACGGTAGGAGAGATTTTAAATAACTCCTTCCAAGTCCTAATTGACAACTCTCACAAAGGTAGGTTTCTCCACCAATATCACCACTGTTGGCATAATGTTCAAATGATGTATTTATATTTTCAGTGATGCGGGTAATGACTGATGGAGCTGATTGGACTGTTGGCTTTACTGTGTTAAAGTTCTGAAAATTCATATCAAGGTGACTGGGCTTTTATCTTTTTCTTTTCTTCTCTTTTTTTTTAATCATAGATGCCAACAACGTGCACAACAATTCCGCCAGCACAACGCCAGTCACCAACTCGGCAGCCATCACTTCGGCCATGAACCGCGGTGGTAATGCCAGCCATCCCGTCACCATTGCTGCTCAGATGAACATCACCACCAGCACGGTCAACATTACAAACCCCGTCAACCTGCCGCACCCCGTCACCATCACGGGCCCGGTCAACCTAGCGTCTGTCAACATCCCCACAACAGCCCACATGAATATTGCCCACCCTGTTGCCATTACCACACCAATGTCCATGAATATCACCGGCCCACTTAACATTGCAATGAGGCCCATGGAGAGCATGCCTTTTCTATCCCAAGTTCTGCCATCCTCACCTCCTTGGTAGAGTTTAACTAGCCGCTGCGTAACTGTTGAGAATGTAACTGCCTAATAATAGATAAGCCTGTCAAATCTTAGTATAATAGCGTTCTCAATGGATGGGCAATCTGCGAAACGCTCGAGTTGGCATACCATCCTAAATAATGCAACGATACCCAACAACCCGTATGGATTCTGAATAACAAAAATCAGCACTAAAATTTGTTTGTTTGTAGCCACATGACGGAAATGCTTGGAAAAACTCTCGTTATAATAGTAAATTGTGAACTCAATAATCAACATACTGTATCTGACAAATGAATTCATCACATTGATGCATTATGATGCTAATCAATTATTACCTCTAAAGCTGTCACCATACGCTTTTAAGACAAAACAACTCCTCTCCATAACAAGGAAAATCAGTAAGGAGTTTAAGACTTTCCAGGTGGATTCCTGCCTTGGAAAATAAAGAGGCGTTCTGACCTCTATCTTTCAAAGGGACCAACAACAGTAGAAATCCACGCTTAGATTGGCTGACGTCTAATTGAAATGAGCACGCTCTGTATTTTATTTTTTAATCCAAGCATGCAAGCAAACGTATATGCCAAAGATTTCCCAAGCAACATGTTTCCCTTTTGAATTTTGTATTTGAAACATTTGGGAAGCCCAAAATACATCTCCGTCACATTTTAAGCTGTTACAGGTAGTTAATTAAAATTTTGCACCATGTATTTTAACGTATGCCACTGTCATTGCCTCCATCATAAAAACCTCGATTCGGATGAAGATGGGATGCTGTGTAAAACAAAAGTGCAATACATGGATTTGCAGTCCATTGTCCACCTAGAGCAGATTGAATACTTTACGGCGACAAAGATATGTAATGTTCAAATTTGTTTTTTGCATATATCCACTCACTTTGAATTTGATGCCTGCAAAACGACGCTCCCCCCCAGAAAAAGTTGTGATTGGACATGTTTATACAATACAATCCAACTTTATTTACATAGCGTATTTCACACCACTCCTTTGCTTTTACTCAACTAATGTTCACGAACTTGGGATTCTAAATGTTGATGCATTGTCGGTGGAATTTGTTCCCATTCTTGGTTGATGCGCAACTTCAATTTCCCAACAGTCCGGGTTCTCCGTTGTCATATGTTGAGCTTCATAATTTGAGACTTGTCTGGACTGCTGTCAGGCAAGTCTAGTACTCATACACTTACTATGAAGGCAAACTTATGTTTGACATTCAAAACGTATTTTGGAATTGTCTTGCAGAAATGCGCTGCCTCATACCTGAAAATTATATTACTTGGATGACCGCATACGCCGCTCCAAAATCTGTATGTTCCTTTCAGCAATAATCACATATTATGGCATTTGAACTTTGCGCCATAACAGTCCAAATGATCTTTTTCCTCTTTATCCCGAGGAACACAATTTGCTCGATTTTCCCATGACAATTTGAAATGTGGACTCATCAAACCACAGCACTCTTTTCCACTTTGCATTAGTCTTTCTCAGGTGAGCTTGGGCCCATAAAACCTGGCGGCTTTCCTGAGTTTTGTGTTTTGTGCGCAACTTTAGCACAGATTACAAACCTTTCTACACATTTATTAGTAAATGAGGTCAATTTTTCTTCAATTGTTGGAGTAGTTTATGAAGTGGTGAACCTTGTCCCATCCTTGCTTGTGTACAACTGAGTCTTATTGGGATGCTCCTTATATACCCAATCGTGACACTCGCCTTTTTCCACTTAACATTTTCACCTCTTGAATGGTGCAAAATATTTAATTTTCTTTCATTATTTTTATTTTGTTATTTTTTATTCGACCATTGCTAAACTTCACTAGTGTTTTGTTTACCCTGTCCCAGCTTTTCGAGAACATGTTGCAGGCATCAAATTCAAAATGAGAGAATGTTTGGGGAAAAAATTCAGAGCATTAAATATCTTGTCTTTGTATTCAACGGAATATAGGTTGAAAATGATTTCTAAATCACTGTATTCTGTTTTTATTTACGTTTTACACAATGACCCCGCGTCATTGGAATTGGGAGTTTGGAGATATTTTAAGTGGAATCCCAAACTATATCGTTACATTTAAGTCCATGACTGTATTTGCAAACTGATATTCACTAGTATGATCATCAAAATTGAAGGTTTAATCAGCAATTATTACATTGTCAGCAGTTACACTTCCGACCATAATTGTATTTTTTTTCTAAACTATTATTTTTTTATTTTAACCTAAGAAATAAGTGGTTGTTAACTGGCTCATTTTAGCTGCTTTCCTAGCAAACACGTGGAAAAGATTTGCTGGGCATTTGATGTCAATGAATGTGACACCTTACTACAACAAATCCTACGCCCAGGTGTATTGCCCGAGGGTGTGAAAAATGCTTCCTAAATAGATTCTTTTTAATGTTTTTAGTTTTAAAGTATTTTAGAGGACTAATCAGTATTTAATAGTGTCTGTATTTTAAAGGATTAAGTGGAAAACAGCTTTCATTTAGGAGGGCGGTGTTGAGCAATATTTCGGATCGCGTTGATGTTTCCGAGCCTGGCGAGAACAATTGTTTTAAATCAACTCCTCCCGTCTTGTTATTCTTACATGGCTGGAAACTGGTCACTTGTCATCACTGCTGGATACCCGTCACACTTTTGTGATGTCATCCATTTTGGATTATTTTTATGTATTTATATGAGGACATGACAGTTAACGGTACAGAAAGAAAATATTTTTTTTTTTTTGTTGTTCAACGGAAAGCAAGTCTCCCGAGGGTTTGCCCTTAAAAGACAGTATTATCAAAGGTCAAATGGAAAGATTCCATTTTTGTTTTATGTTTGTTTTACTGTAGAGGTCAATAGATTTGCTTAGTTGCACATGGACTGTGCAAGCCTAAAGTTGTTGGGTAGATTTGAATGTTTACTTTAGCAGGCATAGGATCCCAATTCTGCAAGTAAAACTCAGATGACTGAGATTAGTCTTTTATAATATATTAATGACTGGTCTTTTTGTGTGTTTGTGTGTAGATATAACACACTATTTTGTTGCCTTTTACCTGTGGAAGTGCCAGTCCGACTGCGCTACAATGTAAGAACAATCCTGGCAATGATATGGCTGTCAATTTGCGAGAGTGCCAAACAATGATCAATGGATAAAGCTTTCTCCACAGAGTGCATAAAAGCACCAGATTCTTCTGAAATGACTTTCAACTCGAGGTGGTTTTCACATGGCAGGGCAACAATCCTATTGGGCTAAACAGTGTGCATGCCACACATGGTTGAGGTGGTGGTAATTGCCTATTCTCAGATGAACATTGTCAAAAAGGCAAGTTGTCACTGTTAAAACAACTCTTGGCCAGCATACTCTATTTTTGAGCTCTCCAAAGACTTTTAATGATGAGGAAATGGGCGGGAAAATTATCACCAGCGTTATTTTTAAATTGGAAGTTAAGTCAAAACATTTTCTTTGCAATTATATGTCCTGTGTCTAAACACTGTCTTGTGAGTATATTTTGTTGGTGGCATAAGAATGAAGCCGATACCACACTCTGTTGTGGACTGCAATTGATGGCGTAATGAATGTCACATGACCAAATCGAAAACAGGCGGGGTGTGATGTGCGTAATGCCAACCCGAGGGCACTTTGCGGTCAGTTGCAGTCGATGGCAGAGGGCGGTAGGAGGTGAAAATTCACCCATGTAATCTTAATCACTAGTAGAGGCACATGGAACAGATTGCAAAGAGTATTTTTGACTTTGCTGCCACTGTAAGTGAATTACCTTTCTACATTCTGCGTTTGTTCTTTTCGGTTTTTTTAGATTTTTTTTGGGGGGGTGTTGCCTGCAAACTTCAATTGAGGCTGTGATGTAAAAGTAGAATTGATTTTTATTGTTCCTGTGAAGTGGCCAATTTATTTTTTACCTTGATTAATCATCTCTTAGTTCTTTTTAAATGGTATCGGGCACTACGTGGTCCAGATAGCAGAGCTTCAAGGTAACTTAATAAAATTTTACCCTATAATTTCAGGAATTATTTACCCATGTTGGAAAACCCACCGGTCAAATGAGTGTTAGGATCTGAACATCAAGGCAGAAGAGGATTTTTTTCCTTTTTTTTTTTTTTTTTAGCACATTAATAATAGCCTCCCACTTTTCTTCCAGACGTTGGTTTCTACATTTTCTTTGGGAATCTAATGTCATGTGATGTTACTGTGTTGACACGTTGATCCTTTTCTATTATCCCCCAACATAAGTTTGAGCCCTATTTGTTGACAACCCTGAATGCAGTGCAGTTTTTTTTTTAATTTTAATCCCAGGCTCAATAATTCTGTGGCTTTATGTGATGTTCAGTCCAAGCAAATTTGACAATGTGAAGCTTGTTTGAGGTTGAGGATTTACTTCAGTGTAGGCTCTCTGAAGCACTTGAAGCAAACTAGGACGTGCACACTACAACAAAGTGGTACTTAAAGGGGCATTTCAGTTTGGTGGAATGAGATAAGAGTCCTGTCTGTTGTTGCCCAGGTCACATTTTTTTGTGTTTTGGTTGCCCAGATGTTCTCATTTCATTGTCTGCATGTCAACACTGTCCTCCAAGGGAAATGCTCTCATGTGGAATGGCATTATGATCTTGGAAAGTTTTGAAATTCATTTTTATAGCTATTGTTTTTATTTACAATGTTGCATGTGGACTGAACTTGTCCATTATAGGTTTAAGTTTTTTTTTTTTTTTTTTAAAGAAGGATAGTGACTTTATAGGAAAACAAAACACTAAAAAAAAACTAGGGTAAAATCAAGCATGTGCTGTCATATGTCCTTTTCTAGTGGCTGTAAACGAATGTGCCTGAAATACTTTGCAAGACTTCTCCACATGCTGATGCTTCCTCGCTGTCTTGTTTGATGAAATATACTGTGAAGGAAGCTTTTTTTTCAGATGTTGGTGGATGTCTGACAACCAAACTATGGCATTAGCATTTTATTTGATGAAACATGATTTTGGTGTTTCTCCAGTGAAAGAAAAATCTTGAGTGAGTCATGACTGTGCAAGAAACTGACATTTTTTTTTAATCATTAACTTTGTGTGGAAAAAAAATATTTGGCCAAATCATGGGTTCTTTTTTGAGGGGAGGGGGGCGGGGAATTTTAATATGGCAAATGTTGTGAAGGCAAATGAATGTATATCTTTGTACAAACCGTTTAGATCAGAGGACTTAGTTATAGTTATGACAGACACATGCAAGGAAAAAAAACTTTTTATAAAACATTTTGTATTAGATCATTAACACGTTTTGTACATACGAAGGCTAGGCTTTCTGATTAGCAGAAAGGTAAAACATTCCTACATTTTTTAAAATGTATGTTCATTGAGAATAATTATGTAAACATACGCGCAATGTTTTATGTGCCTTTTATTTGGGTTTGTCTAAATAAAAGAAAACAGTAAAACATGATTGTCAACTGGCCATGTTGATACCTACGTTTGCTTTTTGGGTGGCTGAGGTGGTTTGAAGTCAAGAGCAAAGAAATGCCCACATTAACTGTGGACGTCAACAGTTTGTTTACCAGCTCGCTGGCTCACATTTGGCCTGTTTGCTAGGGAAGTGCCTCTGTGAAGATGGTAATTGACAAATTGTTTGAGAGTGCGTGCCAAAAGACGAGCAAAAGTTCTTTTTCCGTTTTTTAACTATTAAACTTGGAAATGTTGATGTGTGTTTGTGTATTTTCTGATTGCGGCGAACCACTGCATATTATTCTATAGGTCTTAATAGGTGACGTGAGCTGAAGTAAATTTATCATGTTCTTATTTGTCTTGACTATTTAGCCTAGAATTAGACTATCGTGAAGAATGTAATTTGTTAAAAAAATGTCACAAAACTTTAATCAATGGTTAAAACTTAATGTCTATACAGAAGTAGGTGGTGATTGGCCTTGTAACTATATTTACCGAATAATGACTAACTACTGTTTAAGTTAGTCTTCCATCATCTCACCCGAGCTCATAAGAAAGGAAGGTGGGGAGAGACAACTGCATGCAGTCTGGAATGACAGTCATCAGAGTGAAATTTGCCAACGTTAGCTGTCCACCAGGTGGCATCAGAGTTCTCGTGTTGAGAGACGTCAAGTGACCAACCTGCTGTATGCTAAGTTACAAAGTCCACCTATGAGCCCGGTGTGCATTGAGCACGATTGTGTTTTAAAAGTTTGAATATTGTTT
Source organism: Idiotropiscis lumnitzeri (assembly GCF_059441095.1). Taxonomy (NCBI): domain Eukaryota; kingdom Metazoa; phylum Chordata; class Actinopteri; order Syngnathiformes; family Syngnathidae; genus Idiotropiscis; species Idiotropiscis lumnitzeri. The sequence continues at coordinate 20,640,025 of NC_142397.1, read as the reverse complement.
CTTGAAAGAATTTTCTCTGGTTGGTCTCGCTTGCACAGGGATGGCAACAGAAAAAAAAAGTATTTTGTTTTAAGTATTGTCTTAAAAGTCAAACATTCCTGTGATGTCATTGTTTCTTGTGAGATGATACCTCAGCGAGCATCTGAGGTTTTATTTATTTGTCATTTAAACTCGAATCTGTAGTACGACTTCAATGAAGTTGTGTTCAAAATTGGGCATAAGTCTGCATTATACAAGTTGAGCTCATTGGACTTGATGCTGATTATTTGTGAAATCAACATCAAATCCTATGCGCTCAATTGACCACCACTTGATTCTGTCTTAATATTGTAGTTCAGGACGACGAAGCAAATGTACAGATAAAAAGTGAAGGTGTACTGTTCATGCGTCCTGGGTGTTTTCCTGACTATATTAAATATTCTAGTATTTAAAACAATCAGTAAGTTTATTTATATCCGTTGGTTGAGAGGGCGAACCATCACAAGTAATGTTTCGTAGTATATGTGAAATAAACATTTTGTTTATTACAGATGTGCCCCTGTCAAACTTTGGAATGCCTTTGTAAATAGAATCTTTCTCTAAAAACTCTCTGATGTTTCAGCACCACATTTGGATTTTACTCTAACTCTCTTCAAATATGTGTTTGTTTGAAGTGAATTCAGAGGTATGTTCAATTCCTGACCAGAAATGTGCGGACAGCTTTTTAAGCGTCTCAAGTTTGCTGTGTTCACACTCACATCAGCTCAGACTACCCTTTTTTTAATGCAACACGCTTCTCCAGCCACGAAAATACCAACGCTCTGTCTAACCTGCGGAGTTCGACAGCTTGATATAAGAACTTGAGCACCTGCGTTCGCATGTGAAGCAATTTCGACGTGCAGCTTGCTAGCTAGCGATGCGTCCAACTCAAAATCTATCTTCCACTGGAATAGACCACTGGTGTCGTTGCCTTAGAGCGCCTTATTGTCAGGGGTGCATGGACATTTCGCAGGTTTTCGTGGAAGGGCAATGAGGGAGGTACAAGTAAAAATAGCTCAACTTGACTGTCAGCATGTGGCTGCTTAAGAGTTCCTTGTTGTCCTTTTGGGAGAAGATCGTCTGATCAACCTCTGAAACTAATTCCGTTAAAACTAATTGGTTTTGGTAAATATTGAAGATTTGCCTTTCATGTAAGTTGGCGCTCCTCACATTTTGCCATTGAGGTTCATGGATGGCTGAATGTCCACTTCCTGGGACATGGTTGAGTCGTCGCGGCTAATCAGAAGTCCTGATTTAACACCCTGTAACTTTTTTCTTTGGAGTTTGTTAACGGAACACGACGCCTCCAGCAAACCAACAACTATGGAAGAACTTGAAGGGCGACAAAAAGTTGAGCTATAGTATGACTTCCTTCCCACAAGAGTTCCTTGTGAAATCAGTTGATGCGGTTCTCATGCGGCTTGAAAAGCCGGTGGCGAATGCTGTTGCCCGTATTAAATTTCAAACAAAACTAAAACATCCTGTACACATTCTTCTTACGTTCATTCTGTGTATGAATTATTGCTCAGGAATAAATTACAAGTACTTAAAAATGGAGAGTTGCTTTTAATGACCCTCACAAAATATTTTATCTATCTAGCTAGCAATCTATATATAAATAAATAAAAGTGCAGCTTTCAGCTTTTTTTTATTTTTTTTTTTACATTGTGGCTTGGAATAAATTATTTTTGTGAGTCTTGACTTGTAGTTCTTTGCAAACATAGATTTGGAATTTATTTCCCCATTCATTTTCCCACTTTTTCATGCCCAGAGACACCAAAGCTCTTGTCAGCATTTATTAGACTCCTCTACTGCAATGACAGACACCGGAGAAGTTAAATTATGCTCAGTGTGACCAAAACAGTTTACATGGATAAATCCATTATGTCCCTGAAATCTTTTAGACGCAACGGCTGCTGATAAGCATGGACAGGAGCTGACTGACAAAGATGGAAAGAGAGATTCAGGCAAACACAAAAATAACTCACTAACACGCGCACTGTGTAAATGGAATTCTTCTCAGGAATCATGAGTCCAATAAAAATAAAATACAAATATACAGTAATACCCCGGTTATCGCGGTTAATGGGGACCGAGACCACCCGCGAAAACTGAAAATCCGCTAAGTAGCGGCGCCCCTTCAAGAATGCTTAAAAAAACCTATACAGGTGTACAGTATACCCCCCTTTATATAGTACACCATATAGAATACGGGTAGAGAGAGAGAGTGAAATTCATGTTATAACAAAAAAAACCAAATTATTTTTAAAACTTATTTTTTTATTCCCCAGCCATTATTTTTGTATTTATTCAATTACTTCTTTTTGTATTTGTTTAATTACTTCGACTTTTACCTGCTGGTACGCCGTCCGGTGTGCCCTGTGAAATGAAAGGTGGCATTCTTCATTTATTTATTTATTCATTCATAACTGACAGCCTCGCGCTCCGCTCGTGCCCGGGCGGAAGAGGTGCTCCTCTTTGGCTTAATTGTCACGCACGCCGGACCTGCTCCCTCGAAGCGTGTCTCCGTTCAGTTGAACTCGGTTTCATTTCGCCCCGCTCGTGCCCGGGGGAACGTGCTCTTCTTCGTCCACTCTCCTCTTCCCCCACGCTCTTCTTCGGCACACGCCGGCCGTCTAAACGCTCCAGCGCCCCGTCGTGCCGCTCGGCGAAACTAAAATGCCCCCGCGGAGCGGAGCGAATGGAGAGCCCCGATCGTGCCCGGGCAAAACGTTTTTAATTTTTGAATATTTTTTAGACCCGCGAAGCACTGAACCCGCGAAAGGTGAACCGCGAAGTAGCGAGGTATTACTGTACTATAAAAGTCATACACCAATACTTTGGCTGTTTTACCAGATCTGTGTTGACCATAGTACTAGAGAGTATAAGTGCAGTTCACGCCACCAACAACCAATTCAGTGTTAACAGACTATAAATATCATGGAGCATCGTGTTATCTTTGTTAGTCGAGCTGTTAGTTAAAATGTTACTTTCTAGAGCCGTGATGATTCTGGAGGGTGGACTGTCCGTGGATGCCATATTGACTGACAACGAATACATTCTTGGAGCTGCTCCTTTTTTCTGGCGAAGAATATTGACAGAGTGACACAGCTGGTGTGGAGTGATTGCAGATTGATGTTGACATTTAGATGTTCAGCTGAATGCATCCAGCAATTTCTAAATGATTCTATTCTCATTTGCATAGAAGCAAAAAGAGAGAGAGAGGCACACACACACACACACACACACACACACATAAGGCTCTATATATTTTTTTACTTTGGTGAGCAGTTCTATGAATCAATGACTTTTGTAACTGCCACTGACATACAAATAAAAAAGAATGACATGTTTTTCACAGGACAACGATGATAGGCTACTGTCTGACATTCAATGAAAACATACCAGTTTACAACGCCCTTAGGCTTGCATCTTACTTTCAAATTTTTCACATACATGAAATTTTGTCTGCACATTTTAAAAAATGAAATTGCAGTAGTGTTTCAACATGTTTGTTTTTTAAATATAGAATTATTATAAAGCAACAAAATGCTTTTTGTTAAGACTCAAGATGGCCCAGAATAAAATATTGACAAACGGTAATCTGATTGTATAAATACTCCTACCTACTGTCACCGTGTTCGAGGCCGGTCTGGCGGATGTCCGGGAGGCCAGACCAGCGAGTCCTTTCGTGGCCCTTCAGGCGGCCGTCCGGGTGGCCAACCCTGCACGTCCAGCTGTGGCCGTTCGGGCGGACGTCCGGGAGGCCCAGATCGCCCCATGGAGTACGCCGCCGAGGCTGAGATGAAAAGCGGCGGCGGGTCGTCGGGCTCAGCCGAGACAGGAACTTGGAGCGGCGGCGGACCGGGCGCAGCTGAGACAGGAACTTGGAGCGGCGACGGTCCAGACGCAGCCGAGACAGGAACTTGGAGCGGCGGCGAACCGGGTGCAGCCGATACAGAAACTTGGAGCGGCGGCGGACCGGGCGCAGCCGAGACAGGAACTTGGAGCGGCGACGGTCCAGACGCAGCCGAGACAGGAACTTGGAGCGGCGGCGAACCGGGCGCAGCCGAGACAGGAACTTGGAGCGGCGGCGGACCGGGCGCAGCCGAGACGGGAGCTTGGAGCGGCGGCAGGCCGGGCGCAGCCAAGACAGGAACTTCGGGCGGCGGCGGGCCGGGCGCAACCGAGACAGGATCTTGGAGCGGCGGCAGACCGGGCGCAACCGAGAAAGGATCTTGGAGCGGCGGCAGACCGGGCGCAGCCGAGACAGGAACTTGGAGCGGCGACGGTCCAGACACAGCCGAGACAGAAACTTGGAGCGGCGGCGAACCGGGCGCAGCCGATACAGGAACTTGGAGCGGCGGCGGACCGGGCGCAGCCGAGACAGGAGCTTGGAGCGGCGGCAGGCCGGGCGCAGCCGTGACAGGAACTTGGGGCGGCGGCGGGCCGGGCGCAGCCGAGGCCGAGACGAAGAGTGGCGGCGGTTCGTCGGGCGCCGCCGAGGCAGGAACGAGGCGCGACGGCGGGTCGTCGACTGCCGCCGAGGCAGGAGCCTGGAGCGGCGGCGGGTCATCGGCCACCACCGAGGCGGGGACCTGGTGCGTCGACGGTTCATCGGGCGCCGCCGGGGCAGAGACGAGACGCGGCGGTGGATTGTCGTCCATCGCCGAGGCAGGAACCTGGAGCGGCGGCGGGTCGTCGTCCCCCGCCGGGGCAGGAACCTGGAGCGGACGCTGGACGTGCTCCGCCGGAACAAGGACTTGGGGCGGACACGGGGCGGGCTCCGCCGGAACATGGACTTGGGGCGGACGCGGGACGTGCTCCGCCAGAACATGAGCGAGAGGCGGACGCAGGACGTGCGCTGCGGAAACATGGGCTGGAGGTGGACGCGGGACGTGCTCCGCCGGAACATGGACTTGGGGTGGACGCGGGACGTGCTTCGCCGGAACATGGACTTGGGGCGGTCGCAGGACGTGCACCGCCGGAACATGGACTTGGGGCGGACGCAGGGCGTGCTCCGCCGGAACGTGGACATGGGGCGGACGCAGGGCGTGCTCCGCCGGAACGTGGACATGGGGCGGACGCGAGACGTGCTCCGCCGCAACATGGACTTGGGGCGGACGCGCGGCGTGCTCTGCCGCAACATGGACTTGGGGCGGGCGCAGGACGTGCTCCGCCACAACATGGACTTGGGGCGGACGCGAGGCGTGCTCCGCCGCAACATGGACTTGGGGCGGACGCAGGGCGTGCTCCGCCGGAACGTGAACTTGGGGCGGACGCAGGGCGTGCTCCGCTGGAACGTGAACTTGGGGCGGACGCAAGACGTGCTCCGCCGGAACGTGAACTTGGGGCGGACGCAAGACGTGCTCCGCCGGAACATGAACTTGAGACGGACGCGGGACGTGCTCCGCCGGAACATGAACTTGAGACGGACGCGGGACGTGCTCCGCTGGGACATGGATTTGGGGCGCTGGCGAGGCGCCGGGACGGGGCTCAGCAGCTGGCGAGGAGCCGGGACGGGGCTCAGCAGCTGGCGAGGAGACGGGACGGGGCTCAGCAGCTGGCGAGGAGACGGGACGGGGCTCAGCAGCTGGCGAGGAGCCGGGACGGGGCTCAGCAGCTGGCAGTGAGCCGGAGTGGGACTCTGGAGGCTGCAGCTGATGAGGAACCGGCACTGGAGGCTGCCGCTGACGTGGAGGCGGCATGGGTTGCCTCAGCCGACGTGGAGGCGTCGTGGGTCGCCGCAGCCGACGTGGAGGCGGCGTGGGTCGCCGCAGCCGACGTGTAGGCGGCGTGGGTCGCCGCAGCCGACGTGTAGGCGGCGTGGGTCGCCGCAGCCGACGTGTAGGCGGAGTGGGTCGCCGCAGCCGACGTGGAGGCGGAGTGGGTCGCCGCAGCCGACGTGGAGGCGGCGTGGGTCGCCGCAGTCGACGTGGAGGCGGCGTGGGTCGCCGCAGCCGACGTGGAGGCGGCGTGGGTCGCCGCAGCCGACTTGGAGGCGGCGTGGGTTGCTGCAGCTGACGTGGAGGCGGCAAGGTCTGTGCAGCTGATGTGGAGGCGTCAGCGGACCGGGCGCAGCCGAGACGGGGGACCTGATCCCTATCAGCCTGCCGCCATAGGGATTCAGGGGAACGGGAGACACGAGGGACCGAGACTACTGGTGCCGGTGAACGTGAGCTATGAGACGCAAGGGGGACGTGACAAGGTGCGGAAACCGACAGTGGACGAGGTGAACGATGTGGCCGTGATCTACGTGACTTTGGACGAGATGAACGACGCGAGGTAACGTGAGAGGTGGTCTCAAAACGGTCAAAAGAAAAAGGTGACGGAAGTTATTCGGGGGGAGGAAAGTGACGGGTCCGAACCAAATCTGTGTCGCGCTGGGCATATAACAGGTTGTATATGTGTTCGTAATCATCCTCATGATCAGAGTCAACCAAAATGTGAGGGGGTGAAATGGCATGGTGCTCAAAATCATCTTTGTAATCCGAATCAATGATTAGATGGGGAGGTATGACAGGTTGGTAATCAATACCGTGATCGTGGAACGAAAGGGGAGAAACAGATGTAGAACGAAAAATGGAACCTACATGAAGGACACGGGGTTGGTCGGCAGGCTGAGGGGGGTAGTCCGAGCGGCGACGACAACGACGCCGCCGAGAGCTTCTCGCTGGGTCCGGGTCTGGTCGGTGCATTCTGTCAGGTTTCGCCGGTCGGCGAGGTGGGGAAGGACCCAAAATGCAAAGAACCAGGGAAAAGGGTAATTTAAAGGGAATTTATTAAATCAAACAATGAACTAGGGGGAACAAACGTAACGAAGGGCCAAAACAATGAGGATGAACAAAACGTGACTAACAGAACTAAACTTGACGGGGAAACAGGAACAGTGACAAATTACTATGAACGTGAACGAGAGCAAGAACGAGATCAGGGAGCGGCCGTGACAGTCCGAAATGGAGCAATGCACCGACACTGAGTTGTCTGCATGGCGTGTTTAAATAGCGGGTTCATTAGGGGAGCAAATGGGAGTCAGGTGTGAAGGCTAATGGGGAACCGGTGTGTGGTTGGTGGGGAACGATCGCTGAAGGAAACACCCCTCTCAGCTGACCAAACAAGCAAAACAAGGACATGGCATGGAAGGTGACAAATGATAACAAAAACCTGACTTGACCGACACAGGTCATGACACCAACAAGCATAATATGCTTGTGAATAACATTTCTACCACAAAATCATGAGGACAATGACAATCAATAAAATGTGTTTGGAAGACGTTAAACCTCACTCGTAGTTTTTAATAGAGGCAAGCTGGCAGTTAAACAAACAGTAAAATGTCTCCAAGGTTAATCAATTACAAGGCATGTTTTGCGCGTTTTCTACATTAAACACTCCCATGTCCTTGGCATTTTTGTGCTGTGCGTCTCCTTTAATTGATTAATTACACCATATGGAAAGTGCTTTGTTTACAGCTCCTGCTGTTGTGAAATGCGCTATACAAACAAAGTTGTATTGTATTGTATTGTATTAAAAACTGAGCGACCCCTTGTCATTGCCATTTTCAGAGTCTGAAGACGACCGCCGTTGGGCCAGTGACGTCACGCACGCACTGGGTCATACTTGCCGGGTGGCTAGTGTGCATTACCGACTCACAAAAATATATAATTTTCTGCATCTTTTTCGAGGCCTTTGCATTGAGGTTTAACAAAAATAATTGGAAATATAATATGTATTTTTACTTTTTTTGTGGGTCTTTTACATTCTTCTTGACAGTTGGATGGCTCAATGGGTAATACCTCGGAAAATACCCTTTATTTCACGGGGACAAACACATTTTTTGTCACAGGCCACAATGTAGTTACAATTTCTCTCGGAGTGTGAAACCATATGAATGTTTTTCTCCTCCTGTATATAGAGTTACTGTTAAAAAGGTCAGGTTGGCTTCTAGTATGCCGTTGTAGCACCCTCTGGTGGCTCACCTGTTCATATAATTGAATTTTAGTTGGGCATGTTTTTAGCCGCCTATTTTAGGACCCACGATAACTAACAGACAAAAGTCATCATAACAGTTATTCTCTCCGAAGTCATCCAACCACAAGGTGTGCGTGCATGAGCATGTAAGTGACTCAACATACAATATCCTTTTTTTGTTGGATCACGATTTGTTTGTGGACATTTCAGCTAATGTTGCTTGTGCTGTTTTTTTTTATTTGTTATGGTTATGACTGCGGCAAATTAATCTTGTGTCGACGAGGCTTTCCATTGCATCCGCTCATGTTTTCTTTTATTTGTTCTACAGAAACCACACACACATCCATATCTAACCAAATTAAAGATTACATGGACCAACTGGTTTGATTATTCCTCATCTGGACAATATTGTGTTCTAACTGGACATACTGCAGCGGTTATCACTCTCATAAGCTCATGAAAATCAGTCCTACAAGCAAATATTTTACAGTTACAAAGGAAGCATTTTGCCATCCAATTTTTGCCAAGGTCATACTATACAATACATCTTTATTCATTTTGTGCTTTCACAACAGCAGCAGCTGTAACAAAGTGCTTTACAGAACACCTCACATGTAATAATAATAAAACAGAACACATGAGATAAAACATTAACAATAAGACATCAGCAACAAAACATATGACATGAATTAATATTCAAATTAATAATCCTCAAAGTTGCTCCCATCGCTGTTGATGTTAGGTCACCACTTCACACCAACAAGCGACTGAGTTGCCAGGCTTGTGTGGATGAAACAAAAACCCTCTTTTTATTTTTTCTTGCTTTCTTTCCTAAAAACACATTTCAAACTATGAATAAACAAGATTACTTGTCCAGTAATGTTGTTAAAGTCTAAGTCAAGTAGAGTCGCTATGATACCAAGTCCCAAATCAAGTGAAGTCATTAACAAGTTTATTGCAAGCAAGTCGCAAGTCGTAAAATGGCAACTCCCACCTGACTCCAGTCTCCTATCTTTATATACAGTTCACCAATTAATTGAAGAGTTACTAGTTTTGAAATCAGAAGGCGAGAAGAATAGATCTTTAAACTATACTCTAATTACGAAACAAGAAAATACTTGCAATATGTCAGTTATTTTTTACGTATAACAAATTGAAAATGTGCTGCAGATTTTAGCAAGCATTGTTGACACGCTTGATTTGCTTTTGCAGGACACATAAAATGATAGGACGGGCCAGTTCTGAAAGGGAAAAGCTAAGCTACTTCTTTGCATAACAAGACCTCCTTTTTCATGAAAACTTACTTGTATCTTATTGTCTTAAGAGGTCCTTTTTGGGTTCTTGTACAAATTTGTCACTTAAACTTTTCATTATCTTGTTGCAATTCACTGTAGGGATCTTTGAGTTGAAGTGTCATTATGAGGCATCCATCAAAAGGAGAAAGCAAATGTGGTCTCTCAGCAACTGGGAGTTACGATCCAATTCCCTGGTTACAGCTACAATAGTCACAGGCACTTCAGCGAAGCGCTTCTGTCCAAGAAGCGTCGTCAGGCATGTTGTCCTGCAAAAGACAGACGTTCTTGAAAAAAGGAGCGACGGGGTTCATCTCCTCTCATACAGGAAACTCAGAGTTTCGGGTTCCAGCTGATTTGAATCAGTTTAATGAACTCAGAGTATCTTCACCTCGGGTTAAGCGTGCACCACATCAATGAAAAGCCAGAATCAATGGAGTCTAGATTTGACGAGTCACCATGGCAACGAGGAAGATGATAGAAGGGGCTGCGTTTTTTTTTTTTCCCCCACGAGAACTTGAAGTATTATTGCATTCATACCGACGAGTTTGAACACATTTTTAGGAAGAACAGAGCGAGACGGCATGGGAGAACATTGCTGCTCGAGTCAATGCGTAAGTTTCAATGTTGTTCTGTGCAATCACTATAATAAAACTAGGGAGCACATGTCACGTAATGGGTTGAGGTAGGTGAGGACCCAAACGCAGGGAAGCCAGGCAGGGGTAACTTAAAGGGCATTTAATAAACAGAAAACAAAAGGCAAACGAGGAACTTGGAAAAACTGGACAACGACAGGAAACCAACGACAGGGACAGGCGATAGGGACAGGCAACAGGGACAAGCGACAGTGACAATGACAATGGACCAACAAGAACTGAAAGTAACCAGGGAACTAAATACACACAAATTGACGAGACAACGAGGAGCACCTGGACAAGACACGGAGGGTTGGAAAGACCGGATTGGTTAACACAAGGGCTTGGGTAAACGAACACAGGTGGACACAATAGACAAGACGAGACAAGACACAGGAACACAAGGCCAAAACATCAAACTAAATACTGAACCAAAAATAAATACAAATCATGACAGCACATTTCTTAACCGGAAGCGTGTTAATTGAATTACTTTTGGCGCAATCTTGCAGGGGCGAAGCACACTTGCCAACAGCTGATAATGAAATGTAAAAATATCCTCTGAGCAGGGAAGATCTCGGCATAATCTCATAGAGGTACATCATTTTGTTCACGTTACATTATAAAGTAAATATTAAGTGGCTGTTTAACTGTGCAGTTTTATCCTGACATTATTCTGTTTTTACACACAAATTTTATTTTTCAATGTTCACTCATTCTAAAAACTCACTATCAATGTCAGTAATATGCAAAAAATGTTCGAGCACATCACCATACTTTTTTTCATATATTAGTAGGTGTAATAATCGCTAATTAGATGGGGTGCACCTCTCCTACAAGAGGCTACCATATTTAGGAGACAAATTTGCTGCATCAATGAGTAGAGAATGTGAAATAAATATAATGCGCTCACTAGGTCATTTGAGGGAATCAGAAAAGTAGTTGACATTTGGTTGCACCTTTGCTGTATAAATTGGTGGTAGGCTTGTGAAGTGTGTGTCATGGTCCGTTTCCGTCATGTCTTGTTTTTGTTTACGTTTGCTCAACTGGCGTGGGGGCGTTTCCTTCCAGCGCGTGTCCTGTCGTGTCGTTTTGGCTGGAGAGACGCGCCCACCAGCCACGCACCTGTTACTCGTTGACTCCTTGATTACCTCGCTGCTGGAGAGACGAGCCCACCAGCCACGCACCTGTTACTCGTTGACTCCTTGATTACGTCGTTACTTAAACACCCCGCGCTGACTACTCGGCGTCGGTGCATTGCCCTTCATTGGATGTCACTGTTGCCCTTGGTCATCGTCCATGTTCACCGCTGTTCCGGTGTCCTAGTCCAGTTTAGTTCTGCCCAGCCGTGTTTTGTTAGTCGTTATCGTTGTTTTGTTCCGGAGTCCCGTTCCGGCTCCGGAGCCCCGTTCCGGCTCCGGAGCCCCGTTCCGGCTCCAGAGCCCCGTTCCGGCTCCTCGCCGTCTCCAGAGCCCCGTTCCGGCTCCTCGCCGGCTCCCGAGCCCCGTTCCGGCTCCCGAGCCCCGTTCCGGCTCCCGAGGCCCGCTCCGGCTCCCGAGCCCCGTTCCGGCTCCTCGCAGGCTCCCGGCCCGCCGCCACCCTGTCTCGACGGCGCCCTCCATGCAGCTGCCTTGGCCTCCCGGACGCCCGCCTGAATGGCCACGGCTGGACTTGCTGGTCCCGCGTCCCAGCCCCCTTCCGCCCACCCTCATTTTGGATATTTTTCCTTTTGTTTACGTTTTGGGACATCTGGGATCCGTCCTTTAAGGGGGGGGGGGGTACTGTCATGGTCCGTTTCCGTCATGTCTTGTTTTTGTTTAAGTTTGCTCAACTGGCGTGGGGGCGTTTCCTTCCAGCGCACGCACCTGTTACTCGTTGACTCCTTGATTACGTCGTTACTTAAACACCCCGCGCTGACTACTCTGCGTCGGTGCATTGCCCTTCATTGGATGTCACTGTTGCCCTTGTTCATCGTCCATGCTCATTGTTCTTTTTTCATTGTCACGGTCGCTTATCCCATGTTCCTGTCCCGGTGTCCTAGTCCAGTTTAGTTCTGCCCAGGCGCGTTTTGTTAGTTGTCGTTGTTTTGCACTTTGTTACGTTCGTTTGTTCCTAGTACCTTGTTTGCCTATTATTTCGTTAATTAAATTCCCTTTAAGTTACCCTTGCCTGGCTTCCCTGCATTTTGGGTCCTCCTCTACCCCCACCCGTAACAGTGTGCTCTCTCTGAGGCACCGTAGTGCGCGTGCTTCGAACTAGGTCCTTGCATTTTATTAGTTATTAATCTCAAAGTCAGGTTGGATCTGACATTTCAGACAAGGGTTTTCCTTTATCTTCCTTGAAAAGACCCATTCGTTCCTTAAGCTAAAAAGAAATGTTTTGAGCAATGTACCCTTTCACATCCACCTTGATTTGTTGTCAATTTTCTTTGCATATTACCATTTGCTGCAAACTTAACTTTCGTTGGGTGGACGCTGACACAATTGGCTGCCGCTGCTCACCGGTAACTTTGAATTATTGGACCCGTTTGTTGTACCTGCACTATCGGTTCACAATCGCTCCAATTACCGCGCTTTTTACTTATTGCCATCTGTGTGTTGAGTTAGCCCCTTTCTCATCCAGTCCACCCATTGATTGTAGAATTACCGATGTGTCTCCTGTTCGGGTGGTTAAAAGTTATCTTACCTGTCAAAAAGAGAAGGGTTCGGCTGCAGCCAGGGCGTTACTGTTAGGACACAAGAACGGCCACTGGGCGTTCCTGTCAACGTTTAGTCGACCAATGAGAAGGATCCAGTTAGAACTGGGGCGTTCCCAATACGACATGACAGTGTCGCGCAGTGGGCCTTGGTGATATGATCGACCTATTTTAGATTTATGCCACAACTACATAAGCATAATGTCAAATACCGTCTACGAAAGTTTTGTGCGTACAAAAATGTGTTTTGCGTGTTAAAGACCCTCCAAGTGTACGCTTACCGCTTCTCTCTCCTCTAGGCATACGAAACGCTGATTCACGCTTGCGATGCAGGCATGACAATTGTGCCACAATTCTTCAACAATCAGGAGTCGGACACTAGGGCTGATTCTGATTGGGTGTTTACAGTCCAACGGAAACTCAGATGTGGGGTAAAAAAAAATGCAATACAACTTTATTTATATAGCGCATTTCACAACAGCTGGAGCTGTAACAAAGCGCTTTCCATAAGGTGTTATATAAATAGGAATAGAATGGCGTGGCGCTATTGGAAAACAATTACCATGGCGACATCCGATTATGTCAACTTATACGGTTTCCCCGTATTTTATACGTTTTTTGACAATTTCTAATCACATACGGCGTATAACGACTTTTATACGGGAAACCACAAAAAAGTTAAACGAAAAAAAATCCCAATGACGTTTCAGTCCAGACCGATATCGACTCGCCATTCGGATCCAACCGGTATCGACTGACGCTTTTCGGATAAAAAATGTCTCGTCTCGTCTCGTCTCGCTGGTCCCTGACGACGATTGGCGCAGCGAACTAGCGAAAGTTATGCTCAGCCGCGCGTTTATTTTTTCGATACGGCCAGATTGAACGGTTTTTCGTCAGATTTCTGACGATTATTTTGAGCGCACGTGTATTGTACTGCGTTTCACTTTCCGTGTTTATTTTGCAATCGTCAAAGAGAAAAGTTTTAGAAGTGTAAGCATGGAAGAAACACCTAGTAAGAAGAAAAAGTTACAAAGCAAGGGATTTGGCCGCCATCACAAGGAATGGGAGTCTCTTCAAGGAGAATATGCTGGTTGGATTCGATCGTCGCTCAAAGGCCCTCAATTCTCATTCTGCGTCCCTTGCAAGAAAGATGTAAAAGTAGCTGCTAGTGGTTTTTACGACCTGAAAAGCCACTTTAAAACTGCAGGCCATGTGGACAGTGTAGCGAGGTCCAAATCACACGTCTTGATGACCAAGCATTTCGTCTCTGCCGCCAATCCAGCTGCATCCCAGAAAGCGACGAATGCAGAGATTCTGTTCTGCTACTTTCTTGCGGAGCATAACATTCCATTCACTGCTGCGGATCACTTCTCGGACTTGGTAAAATCCATGTTCCCAGATTCACAGACAGCAAAGGTAAATATTTTTTTTTATTGCTTATTCAATTTTCAAATGTTAATCTCGTTTCTGCTTGAAAGTTTTGTCCCTGGTATTAATTTCTAAATTGTAGATAAGATTAAATATCTGGAGCATGTGGATTTAAGATAATAAAATTTGTAAACTTTGTCTGAAATAAAAAATTATTGAACTATATTTTATTTCTAATACATGGTGTGTATTTTTGCAGGAGTTTGCTTGTCGGAGGACCAAGGCTACGATGATCAAGGAGAGCCTGGCACCCAACTACACAGAACGCATCATCGAGCACTGCAGAATCAACCCATTTACACTGATGATCGATGAGAGCAACGACAGGACAACAAAGAAACGACTCGTTATATTGGCTCACTTCTTGGATGGTGACAACACAAAAACACGATTGCTAGATTTACCAGAGTTGAAATCTGGCACAGCAGCATCCATCTTTGACGTCATTGATGAGTTGTTCAAAGCGAAAGAAATCCCATGGAGAAACGTTGTGGGCTTTGCGAGCGACAACTGCAACACAATGCTTGGCAAGAATAATTCCGTTCTTTCGCGTATCATTGAAAAAAACGAAGCCGTCTTCAGCATTGGATGCATCTGTCACCTAGGTAATCTCTGCGTGAAAGATGGTTTGAAATCGTTGCCAGTGAATATTGATGATTTGCTCGTGGATATATTTTATTATTTCAAACACAGCTCCAAAAGAATTGAGGAGTTTCAAGCTTTCCAGGATTTTACAGAGACTGATAATGAACAAATACTCAAACACTGTCCGACACGTTGGCTCTCTCTGGGGAAAGTAGTGAAGAGAACTCTTTCCCAATTCGTAGCACTGAAGAGTTACTTTGCAAGCCACAAAGATGTCGAAAAAACAGGAAAAGTAAAGGCCATCAATGCCAGACTGCAAGATCCACTTACTCTTCTCACACTACATTTCCTCGACTTTATTCTGCCACAAATCAACCAATTTAACGTTCTCTTCCAGACAGAAGACTGTATGATCGGGTACCTTCTGCCAGAAATGGAGAGACTGTTAGGCAAACTGCTGGTCAAATTTGTGCGCATGGAGAACGTAAAATCTGCCACCTCCTTGTGCAAAGTAGAATACAAAGACAGATCCTTGCAGCATGACGACAGCAGGATCGCAGTGGGCCTCACCACAAGAAGTCTTTTCAGCGATGAAGAAGAAAGCCAGCCAACCATCACACCAGCAACTGAGGCTGTGTTCTACAATAGTATACGGAATTTCTATGAGGCAGTAGTAACCAAAATGTTAAAGAAATTCCCATTCGAATCTAACGTCCTCAAAGATTTGGTTGTTCTGGATCCGAGGAAAAGAGATCAGCTGGACTACACCCCCATTGTCAGACTGGCCGAACGATTCAAGCCAGAACTGGACCAAGAGGAACTGAAGGACGAATGGGAAGAGTACCAGTTATTGCCTGATGCTCTCTTGCCCCAGACTTCTCAGGATCAAAGGTCAATTCCCAAAGAATTTTGGCCTAAAATCTTTGAGCTGAAAACTGGATTTGGCCAAGAGCGTTTCCCCCTCATCCGACAGCTCTACCAAGTGCTCCTGTGCCTGCCTCATAGCAATGCTGACAGTGAGCGTGTGTTCAGCAACGTCAGAAAGATTCACCCCGAATATAGAAAGACAATGGGCACTGACACTCTTACAGCTCTACTCCAGGTGAAGTTAAACTGTGATGACCTATGCTTCAAAGTTAAACCATCTCGGGAGCAGATTATGTCAGCAAAATCATGCACATCGGAATATAATAAAAAACATTAAACGTTAACACTGACTATGAAAATAAAGGTGAAATTGTTTATTTGAATACATGCTGGGCAAGCAAGAATGTTATGCATACTGCCTTTATTATTTTCCATTACATTGTCTTTCTTGCTAAATACTTAATAGTGATAATAAAATATAATTAAAAAACGCCGCGATTGTGTTTATAAGGTTTTTTATCCATTTATAAGGGGAACTACACTGGTTTATAAGGGGAGTCACTGTCCGAGGTTGACAGGTATGCATGCACACCTGCGAAAGATGATTTTTAATTGTAAAAAAAAAAATAAAACGAACAGAGAAACGTTTATAGAAGCACCTAGAACAAAAGGGACAATAACGTTAAGACCCAAAAAGTATGTATGCGGCATATGCAGCGCAAAGCGATGGGAAGAAAATAATTTTCGAGTGGCCATTTTATGTATTAATTATTGTATTTATCATGCACTGATCTAATCACTAATACTTATCTCACTCATAGGCGCCCCTCTTCTCTGTGACTGTCACCGACGCCCACCCCTGCGCGCACTAGAGTACGCGAGCGGCGAGTGTTTACAATTCAAACGTCTGATGATGCCAAAGTTGGAGAAGCAAAATAGAAAGTGCTCAGGGACACAAAAATGAAAAAGAATGAGGGAGAGGGGAAAGATTATGCAGGCGTGAAACCAATTTTTCAAAGTGTTTAAGACAGATATGTGATGAGTCAGTGTAGTAAGAGCCACATATGGCTCAATGATAGGTTTATTAAAAGTTTTAAATAAAAGTGTGACATTCCTCCAAATAATGTATTGATAGTCTACATATAAAAAATATATCGTTTTTATTTTATTTTTACGTCTTTTTTTCCAGTAACAGTGCCAGTATTTAAATCATTTGAATGTGTGGCTTTGTCACTACCTGGCCCCACCCCCATCATTGTTGCTTGTACCGCCCCCCAAATCACGCAGCGACTTTTTTGAGGACTTCTCCACTCTGCACACCCAGCTGTCTACTCTCTCTCCTAATGCTTCTATTAAGAGAATTTAATATTCACATTGGAAACGATAACGTGGCCCTCACCAAAACTTCTTAACATGCCTGGACAGCTATGGCCTCAGTCATTTTCTTGATTTTCCTACTCACTCCAAAGGCCATACACTTGATCTCATCTGCTGTTCTGGTTTCACTCCCTCAAACTGTTTTTTCAGATGAACTCACTATAACTGATCACTTCCACATCACATTCAATGTCGCGCTCTGCTTGTCAGCCATTAAGTCCCCTCGCACAATCTCATTCCGTAATATAAAGAACATCAACACCGAAATACTTTGCTCCAACATCGATAAAATCATCATTCCTGAACATTCCTCCAAGCCCGATACACTTGCAGCCCAGTATAACAATGAAGTTATCAACATCCTCAACTTCCTAGCCCCTCTGAAAACACGTACTGTCTCCTACCTCCTTCCCCTTGGCACTATCTTCCGAAAATTCAATATCTCTTTTCATTGCTTCGCGGGTGACACCCAGCTCTATTTCTCCTGCAAATCCAGCATATCACTCCCTCCCTCCTCTGTCACCTCTTGTTTGTCCGAAATCTATGACTGGTTCACTAATAATGTCATGAGGCTTAACAGCGACAAAACCGAAGTTCTTCATTTTGCTGCAAAATCATTACTATCCAAAGTTGGAAGTTTTCCCATTCCCGGTGGCCACTCCATTGTTTACCCCTCCCCTCAGGTCAAGAGTCTGGGTGTCATCCTCGACAGCACTCTATCTTTCCATGAGCATATCAATAACATAACCCAGTCATCCGACTTCCATCTGCGCAACATCAGTCAACTTTGCCCCTCAATTTTCCCCTCATGCGCTTCTATACTGATCCAAAGCCTTGTCACATCCCGTCTTCATTATTGCAATTCGGCGTCCCCACAAGTCCATCCGTAAACTTCAACTGGTACACAACTCTGCCGCTCGTCTCATCACAATTACACCCTCATCCCATCACATCACCCCTGTTCTCCAGTAACTACACTGGCTTCCTGTCAAATTCCGTATACAATTCAAACTGCTCCTTTATACCTTCAAAGCCATCCATAACCTTAACCCTCCCTACCTGTCCAACCTACGAAACATCATCACTCCAGTCCGTGCCCTCCGATCATCCTCCTCCATTCACCTGACTGTTCCACCTGTCCGTCTCAGCAGCATGGGGAGCAGAGCCTTTAGTCGCTCTCTGCCGCCTGACACATCGTCACTTATCATCTTCAAAACTCAAAACTCACCTCTTTAAGATCGCCTACTCACTCTGACAGTACCAAATAAATTTAATTCTTATCTATTTTATTAATTCATTTTCTTCTTATTTTTTATTTTTAAAAGTTAATCATTCTTACTTTTAACAGTTTGGTTTTTATTGCTTTTATTGATGTACAGTGTCCTTGAGGGTCTTGAAAGGTGCTTGCAAATTGAATGTATAATCATTTTTTATTATTACTATTATTTAGTTTCCTAATGTATAATGAATGCAGTGTCACAAAATCAAAGTGAATTTTGGAAGATGTTGTTTAGGGTTAATGTATGCTTTAAACGAGCATTACTCTTTAATTTAATCTCTCGCAGGCCACCTAAAGTGACGTGCGTGTGAGTGTGCGGTGGGGGAGTCTTGAGTTTTTTTCTGTAGAAGGAAGAGGCTGAGCCTTGAATGGTCATTGTTGTAAGTTGTGTATTTCAATATAGATGGTTATTCTAAATTATGTATTTTCAAATGAATCAAACACAGATTATGCTGAAAAAACTAAATGGCGCATATTTTTATAGTGTTGTGCGGCACTACATTAAGCTCGCTATTTGTCTAGCTGCTTAGCCTTAAAACTCAACCTTAGCCAGGCTTGTCCGTTTTTACCCAGTATAATTGTTGAATGAAATTTCCACACTTTTGAGTGGTCCGTCTCCGTTCCTGCTGTTGTTGGAAACGTACCTGTACTGTACGAGGTGAACCCGATCAGAGAGTAAATGCTATGTGAACCTATTTCTGTATCCATCTGTGTCGCAAAAATGATTCCACTCACTTTTAAAACACTGCAGTAAAAAGAGAAAATGGACACATCTTAAAGAGAATCATAAATATTTAATTGACATGTAATAATCTTGAACAATGGCACACATGAGTCTCATGTGTCACAGTACTCAATGCAGTATATTTTTATGTTTATCACTTAAAGAATAATTTCCTCCGTAACTGGCACTTTTATTTTCCAAAAATGGAAACACTGACAAGTGCATGATGAAATCTCACAAATTCCCCCAAAGTTTGTATATAAGAAAATCAGGATTTAAATCTGCATGTATTAGAATTAGAAATCCCTTTATTGTCATATTTTCTGGGCAGAAAAACAGTCAAACAAACTTGCTGTTTGGAAATCTGAGACGTTGTTGTTGAGCTAATCACTGCCCAGCAGCCACTTGTTAGCTCTGTTTGGGAGTTTGCAGTTTTCAATAGCAAATTACTGCCAAAACTTATTTGTTTTATTGGTAACCTAAAATGAGTTCATGAACCCTCTCTACCTCAAACCAAACACTATGAAACAATCACTCTTAATGTCCTCACAGTCAATCCAACTGAATGTTTGTCACAATCAGTAAGCAGCATATATTCCTTGATGAAAGAAAAAAAACCTTTCTTTCCTTATAACACTATGGTGCATTGTTGTTGTTTTCCCACACAAAGTGCAGTCAGTCGTAAGCATGTGAAGGACAGCGTTTGTCATATCTGGTGCAACTGCTCCAAGTCCATATCATCTTTATATATCGGCAAAAATTGTATAGCGTGGAAGGGGAAAGGCTATTGAATGAAGATAATATACAAAGTAAGTACCATGTTGGTTGACAGTAAAACCGATAAAGTCCACATTTTTCATGAACAGTTCATGGGGTAACCAACCAGAAGTCAAGCACTGTAAGTCATAGACAACACTACCAAATTTTGGAAGTACTTGATTAAAGGTTTCATGATTATTCACTTCATAACCACTGAAATCAAATTTAGAAAATAGATAAAAAAAAATGTACTTCGTAAAGTAGCACAACAGAATAAAGTATTATTTTGAAAATTATAGTTCTTACAGGCTGTTTAATAATAAGTGGCCACAATGCACACTGAACACATTATTGTAACCTTCACAAATCTTCTGTTTTCAGTATCTCCACCAAAAGCGCATTAGTTACCTCGAATATGCTTCTATGGAAATCGTATCAGTATGCACGATTAAGAGAAACATTCTTGCATTTGTGCATACCAAGAGGGAAAAGCAGATCAATTTTACATCTAGATAAACAGCCATTTTCACTTCTATTCACACCCGTGGCCAATTTAAACTGTGTCCAAATATGTAAACTGCATCCTGCAAAGAACCCTTCACAGGCTGGGTCCATCGAAGGCGCCTCTTCATTCCTCATGTCAACCTCCGTGGACCACATAAAGCAAATTTGCGACTGTACCACTGCAAGATGGCAGCAATTTGCTTGGTTGGTAGGAGAGACGTTGCAGTATCGGAGAAAAGTTGCATGGAAGAAGAGCGGCGGAATGTAGCAAATCTCTGAAGCAGCCTTTCCTTGGGCCTCCAGGGAGGCAAAGGCCAGATTTAAAGGCTACATTCAAAGGCTGCGTGAATTTGGACGCTGGCGTGCGGTCGAGGCGCGCTGGGAGTTGTGTGACACGGCCTTTGGAGGACGCAGCCTACGAATTTGGACACAGCCTTAGAGTCTTCAATGAGCAGAACATATTTTTGGAACGTGTGAAGACATGTACTGTGAGAAAACCCACACAAGGACAAAGAGAACATGCAAGAGAAGTCTAAACGGGAGTTTTGAATCCAGAACTTTTGGACAGTGATGCAAGTGTACTAACCAATACGCTACCATGGCTATAATTTAAATCAATCATCTTGTCATCATCAGAAAAAGATCTGTTAGAGTGCTGTTGAGAAATTCAACCGAGAACATGCAAGAGAAGTCTAAACGGGAGTTTTGAATCCAGAACTTTTGGACAGTGATGCAAGTGTACTAACCAATACGCTACCATGGCTATAATTTAAATCAATCATCTTGTCATCATCAGAAAAAGATCTGTTAGAGTGCTGTTGAGAAATTCAACCATGAAACCACCTTTCATTACATTGTGTTGGGCTTAATACAAAATAATTGGAATTCTTACGATAATTTGGGAGAAACATACACATACAAAATACCATTTCCTTCAAATGAGATGATGTTTCACTTCTGATGCATCCAAGTGTTCTCGGTCACATATCTGATGAATGCTATCCCGAGTGATTTTGAAACTGCTTGCCAGTCAAACACATTTATTGTAGTAGATACAGTATAGACAATCATTAACCCTCACAACTAAAAGCAATTTAGTGTTTTCAACCAACCTCCTAATATGAATGGTAACCTTGAGAGAGGCAAGTATGGGGAGAAATGAAACTCAAATATTAGTGTAGATATCAATAATATGCTAGCATGCTTGCAACATGCTATTTGCACTTTTTTGTTTCTATGCTCAACAAGCACCCTAGTAAATGTTCTGTGCCACAGACCCATTTTAATAATAAAAAATGTTTGAATTACCTGGGATCAAATATCACAGTATGTGGTACATATTGATGTAATTGTTCAACTACTTTCAACTTATCACAGAATTTTGGCCAAGGTTGACATTGAAAATCAGCAACCGAGTGGTAATTACAAAATCTACTCTTTTAAAATATGGTGTCTATATACAGTAAGTACAAACACGAGTCAATAAAAAAACAAATTGGGACTGCTGCATATAGTGTGACAAAATTTGGGATGTGGATGAATAGGAAAAAAGTCCAAAACATTGATAAGTTCAACTTAAATGAATTAAATTCATTATTACAGTTTAATTATGCTTTGATTTATCAACATCATTAGCACAGTTGTCAATCAACCACAAGCTGGGATAATTTGACACAGAGCAAAAGTAAAAAAAGCATTATTGGATATGATAATTTACATTCAATAAAATAACAGAAACATCCTTTCAAAAAACATGCACAATATACATACAGTGCCTGTACTTCATACTGAGACAGCTGAGCCATCATTTTTATTTATTTTTTACTAAGATAGATTCATTAAAAAGGGTAGATGACCTGTTTACTTTTCATGTGCACTTGGATTCAAATAAGGACTAAAATGCATAGAGAAAGTATTGATTCTTATCATTACTAAGATTACAATGTTACTAAGATTCCAAACTGTAAACTGCATAAGTACACTGTGACCCGGGTTGTATTAAATCATTGTGCTTTTAAAGACCTTTAGTATTTGTTTCACATCCCTTTATGTGGTCCTATTTCTAGAGAAAAAAAAAACATTGGAGGACTGCTCAAGACATAGTGACCTATTATATGTGGTATTTTAGGAGTAGTTTGTGGTTGAGTGAAGCGCATCAACGTAAACTAAGTGGATACAATTGTTGGTTTTATTTTAACATGCAGGATGTTTATCTGGTTTTAATAGGCAGCATTTTGTGGTTTTAAGGTGTTTTTTTTTTTTTAAACGTGTTCCGTCCATCTTTGGGATTATTCTTGACTCTCAGCTACTGGCTCAAATGCCCAAGAGTTAACTGAACTCCTACACACATATCATTTCCTTCTTTCATGAGGCAGCACTTTCGAGGAAATTAAAGTCAGCAGCATTGCATTTGCAGTCAACAGCTCAACATTTAATAAACCCCCATATGGACATTTTTTTTTCTGAAAGCAGCTGTTATGACCAATGTATCAAATGTCCTTTATGTTTTCATCAGAGATAAATTTAAGGAATGTGCACCTTTTTAGTGCTTGGTGGTGGGGTTGGGGGGAGTAATTTCCTCAATTCTTTTTACGGCAGCTTTATATCTATGCCAGCATGTCCTATAAAATGGATGAAAAAAATCTGGGAGCCATAAAAATGCTGCATGATAACATAAAAAACAGCCTTGAGTGCATTGTTGTCCATTAAGTCATATAGTAGGCCAACTACTTTGAGTGATCTCAAAACATTTTTCAGATAAGACCACTAAATTCTGCTCACATATTCATTTGTTCATTAAAACTACATTGACAAAAATGAATCATTGCCAGCTTTTTTTTTTTCGATAGTTCCACCTAACGAAACAGAGTGAAAACAATCTGAGAGCAGGATGCCCATATAGAGTCTGTTGCAAGTGATTATTATTTGGTCAAGTGAAAAATAAGATAATCGGTACAGGCACCTTTTATGATGATTAAAAATTTGAGGTATCAACTACCAGCAAAGTTAATAATATATCACGTTTCAGGCATGGTAGTCATAAAGTGACAAGGAAAAATGTGATATAATAATTTGATATCCAATATAACTTTAGAAACAGTTGGTGACGCCAAACACCTTGCACAGTTGTACATTACTAATATAATATTACGAGGAAGGAGATGAAGAATCTACTGTCTGTCATAAAATTGTCAGAATTTTTGTCAGCCTACAACTGTATTTTGGTGCCACGGTTTTAAAATATATATTGCCAAAACAACACCGGCACCCTGAGTGTACGTTAAAACATAGCACATTAAAAGCTCATCAATTTAGTGAACCACCTGGATTGATCACCTGTTAATCATGGATGATGCAGATCACCGTTGAACCTCACAAGTCCTCAAAAGCCCAACGTGATCTATGTGCAGGCGTGAAAGTGTGCTCAAGAAACTAATAACATTAGTGAGTCAGAAAAGATGTTTAGCGTAACAGTGTTGACTTTATATTTGACTTGAGTTTAATCGCGCTTGAAACAGGAAGCGTGAAGTTGACATTTTTGGCCACAGTTATATTTCATCCACACAGATGTGAGTTTAGCTTTAGTAGAACGCCTCGATATAACGAGCTGACCGACGAGCCTCAACTCATATCCGCAAAATATCTCAACCACCTTCCACCTTGCAACTCTGTCGATATGAGGTGATCAAATGAGCCCCAGCATGCAGGACAGTATTTACTTCGGAAAAGACTGTGCCACATGCCACATTATTTGTTTTTTTTGTGCCCATCACTCGACGTCGAGCTTTGTGCGGGACGTATTCTGTTTACTTTAGAAGTCACATTTATTTTCTTAATATGAACGAGTACATAAAAACAAATAAAAAATCGGATTCAACATCCATTATCTGAGCCGCTCATCCTCACGAGAGTCCCGGACGTACTGGAGCCCATCTAACGCTAGTTTTGGGGCACCCTAAACTGATTGCCAGCCAGCAGGGCACACAACGACACACAACCACTCGCGCTTAAAATCACACCTTGGAACAATTTAGAATTCATGCATGTTTTCAGAATATGGCAGGAAAGCAAAGTACCCGGAGAAAACCCACGCAGGCATGGGGACAACACGCAAACCCCTCACAGGAAGGCCAGAGCCTGGAATCGAACCACATGAACGGTGAGGCGGACGTACTAACCAGTCGATTACCGTGCTGCCCCTCAAATTCACCAAAAAAATCCAAATTGGGCATCACACCTTGCAGTGTGAACGTAACCTAAGTGAGCCCTTGGTTCATTTAAAAACTGCAAATTGCATTGCTTCAGCTGCAATCATTTTTGTTTCTGGCATTTCAAAAATGTTTACATGCTGCCTTTCATTTCCAATCATGCCCCAAGACTGCTGGTGAAATCAGTAAAAAAAAAAGATAAAAAACTAAATTGATGAGCTTTAAGTGTTATGAATGGCACTCGTTATTTTTTTATCCTTTCAATTTACTGTGGTGCACTTGTTGAGGCTTTGGCAGAGTAGAGACAAACTGACAAACTGCGTCACAGAGTTTCTGCTTTTACTTGATCATTATTATTGAGTCCCGGTGATGGTTTGCTCCTCATGCCCTCAGTCCCTCCTCGTGATGTTTCTTGGAAGAAGAGGTGTGGCCACCACACGGACATGACAATACGTTTGTACTCCCTGCGGAAGTTCTGGTTGAGTAGGCCATAGATGATGGCATTAAGGCAACTGTTGAAGTAAGCCATGAAATAGCTGACGACAAAGAGCCACTCCGGGATGCGAGGTGCCACTTGTTCTGGGTTAATGGCAACAGCAAGCCCAATGAAGTTAAGTGGTGCCCAACAAATCGCAAAGAGCACAAACACTACAAACATAGTGATGAAGTTCCTTAGGTCGCTGGGCTTGATGCGAGGACGTACCTCAGATTTCACCTTGCGCCTTACCTGAATGACCAAGATCCATATCCTCATGTAGCAGAAAGTGACCACAGAAATTGGCACAAAGAAATGGATGACCACGACTGTGATGGTATAGGAAGTACTAACAGTCTGTGCAAATGTGCATGAGTAGACGCGGGCATC
The DNA here is from genome assembly GCF_059441095.1 of Idiotropiscis lumnitzeri. NCBI lineage: Eukaryota > Metazoa > Chordata > Actinopteri > Syngnathiformes > Syngnathidae > Idiotropiscis > Idiotropiscis lumnitzeri. The sequence goes on along the minus strand of NC_142397.1, from coordinate 20,614,818 downwards.
ATACTGCAGGGAGCCAAAAAACAGATTTGGCACAATGGCCATGACTGTCAAGAACCAGATGAGTGCGACCAGCAGCAGTGTGTTCCTGTTGCTGTACAACTTGTCATAGCTGAAGTTGTGGCAGATGTAACAGTAGCGGTTGATGGCGATGCCTGTGATGTTGAAGATGGAGCCAATCACGCTCAAACCCATCAGGAAGCCGCTTATCTGAAAGAAGTGGACATTTGCACACATAAATGACAGCTTAGACTAAATAGAAATATACTGTGCATGGGTCCAAAAGAGAATCAGAATCTGATTCTGGTTCACTTATCAGAATGCCCTTTATTGACATTGTTTTCAGTGTGCAACGAGATTGAAGAGCTCCCCTCTCCAGTGCAAATATACGAAATAATTTAATTAAATAGATCAATTAAATTAAAGATTAAAGAATTAAGTAATAAATAAATATGAAATGAAAAAACACTATGTTGCAGTTCTATCAAATTATTTACTCCAGTGATTTTTGCATTACCTTCAATCCACTTTGTGGATGGACTAATGAACTGAAATTTGACGTTGACATGTTATTTGCAGCTGTCTGTGGGGAAAAGGGGGGGTAGTCCATCAAAAATGAATAAGTTAGACAAAATGTAAGATTCATTCTGCATTTTAGATAATCATATTTAAAAACAGACACATTTTAATGAAATATGGGTCACACTTTTGCTATCAGTCAAGTGATTTCTAGCCCATCAAAACACTGAAAAAGTACAGAAACCTCTCTCCTCGCACATTCTGTGCCTGTCACATTAGCGCTGTATATGTTAAACGCTCTTTAAATACCTGTTTTATAAAACTTGCATACATTGAAATAACACTGGGTTATTCAAGGCGATATCATCATGAGACAACACGCATACTTAGTGAAGTATAACAAAAATATGTGAAGACAGACTAAACCACATAAGGCAGAACGTTCGACATACTCCCTTTGTTGCAGTTTGTATTAAAATTGTATTTGGAAACAAAAGAACAAAACAAAAGCATTACTAGAGGAAAGAAAATCAATAACTTCACACAGATTTTTATCTGCAGTGATAGCAGGCTCCAGCACACTCGCAACTTTGGTGAGGATGAGCGCTTCAGAAAATGGATGGACAGATTCACATGAAAAGTCTACACAGCCCTGTTAAAATGCCAAGTTGTATCTCCCAAAAAATGTTTTGAAACTTTTTCCACAATAGAGGTGATTTGAAAACATTAAATAATATGGCTGCAAAAGTGTGCACCCCCCCTTCTAGCTTTGGATGTGGTTGTCTTCAGAATTAGACAATCACAATCAAAATCAGGTTAGATAGATTTAGCACACCTCTGCCACCAAAGTTCAGATGTTCAAGTCACCTATTTCTGCCATTTTTTGTTCTTGCATCTTACAGCACAAGCTATCTTCCACAGATAGCTTACATGGCATCAGAGGGGTCTCATTATTGAAACACCTTAGTCAGGAGAATTTTACTAAATAATTTCCAACGCATTCAATATCCCATGGAACGCAGGGAAAATACAGCACAACAGCGACATTACCGAGTTCTGGACATCCTTGCAAAATTGCTGAAAAGGCAAAAAGGGAAACTGCTCAGAGAGGCTGCCAAAAGGCTGCCAGCATCAATAAAGGAGCTGCAGGAATGCCTGACAGGTATTTGTTGTTTTGAGGAATGTGACAGCAATCTTCTGTCTTCTTCATATGGCTGGTGTAGGGTGGCAAGACAGAAGCATTTTCTTGCAAAGGAAAAAAAACACATTTGAAATGTCCTTAAAGAATGTGGGAAAATTATAGTCCGATAAAACCAAGGTTGAACTTTTTGGCCATAGTTATAAAATTTATGTTTGGCCAAACGCAATACTGCTCACCACCAAAAGAGCACCCCACCGACAGTGAAGCGTGGTGGTGGTTGCATCTTGCTTTGGGGCTGTATTTCTTCAGCTGGAACCAGGGCTTTGTTATTGGTGGAGGGAATTATGACCACTTACAAGTACCAGTCAATGTCCGCGTAAAATTGTTTGGCTTCTTCAAGAAAGCGAAAGAAATATACCAAAAAAAAAAAAAAGGAAAACAGTTTGTCGGGAAAAGCCTACTAGAACAGTTCCACTGAACATCTGTTGACTCTCATTTAGCGTGAGTTTTAATGTGTTATAAGCAGCGGTGGGCGGGTGAAGGCCTTATCAATAAATAATCAATAAATCATGATCATATTCTTCACATTGATCTCATATTATATCCTTTTGTTTAATTTTTAGGTTGGAGTTTTTATCCAATCAGAATTCAGCTAGCTTGTGTTGCCAGGCAGATTTCACAATACCAGTAGCATGCACTATTCGTCCGAGGCCTTCAGATACAATCGTGCGGGCATGTTTCGGTCAGTCAATGAGCTTTCAGAGTTGATAGGTGCAATAGCCAATCAGATCACGAGTTGATGACAGTAAGGCCTTATCGCAGGCCTTACATTGAAGGTGATGAACGCATCTTGTGATTGGATACGTACTTGTGAGGGGGCATCGCTATGCGGAATCAACACACCCGGAAGTCATAACTTGCGACCGTTTGAAAATCTAAGATATATTCTTTCTTTCTTAAACCACAATGTCCAAAGGAGGGAAAAGTGTGGATTTAATTGCAGATACACTTGCGAGGCCATTTTCAAGACGGACCTTTAAAGAGAAGCTAAGTTGTTCAACACTCACTCAGTGTTGTGTAAGTGTGTTTCAGTAAATTATTTGTCCAGCCGTGGTGCCATAAATGATGGTACTATCCATCCATTATCTGTACCACTGCTCCTCAAAGCCTATCCCAGCTATCTTCAGGCAGTAGGCGGGGTACACCCTGAACTAGTTGCCAGCCAATTGCAATTTTACAGTGCCCAATCAACCGGCCATGCATAGTTTAGGAATGTGGGAGGAAACCGGAGTACCCGGGGAAACCCAGCAAGCGCGGGGAGAACATGCAAAGAGCCAGAATCAAACCCGCAACCTCTTCACTGTGAGGCCATCGTGTTAACCAGTCGGCCACCGGGCTGCCATGATGGTAATATGAGGGGGATTTATTCAAGTCGGGCTATGGAGGACTTCACTGAAGGCTTACGTGTGAAATGCACGGTTATAAAAATGTATATTTATGTGTTTGAATTATGAACCAGGTGCATCCTTAGTTTTAAGAGGGTGTCAAAACTTGTGCCAGAAAGCTATGTTTTAAAAAATACAGTTTGTTTTTGTGGCCATGATCACAGTAGACATTTTACAATGCAGGGGGAACTAAGGGCTAACTTCCATCCTTCTATTGAATAGGTTCCCAACCCTGCGCTTGGCATCAATATAAACCTTTTAACATGATTTTGAGAAGTGTGTCAAAAGTCTAGAATTTGAGGAAAATTTGCAAATTTGCAATCATGCATCAATTACTGAAGCCAAGATCTCCTTACAGTAAGTCTAACAATTGCGTACCTTGCACTGGGTCTCTCCCAATGACCAGCCATCATGAAAAATGGCATACAACACCAGAGGATAGGGGTAGAATGCGACCATCAAGTCGGCGAAGGCTAGGCTCACCACAAAGGCATTTCCTGTTAAAGGCAAATGAAAAAAAAAAGCATCATCATGGTGAGTCTTTTAACGTGTGCAGCTGCATGCTTGTAATCATGATACAGTGGTAATTAATGACAAAAACATTAACACATTTAAGAACTATCTTAATTTCCTGGTTTTCATTTGGGTTATACTCACATTTGCAGTCGAAAAAGTGTATGCATGTACCATTATGCATTGTGTAAGTTTTATATTTAACAACAACTATTATTTAACGCAGACTACACACCACAACATAGCTTGGGGTAAAGTTACTATTATCCTAAAATATTGATGCAATAATGCTTTACCTTTTACAGGACTTCATAATACTATACCACCAAACATTTATTGCACAGCTTTTACAGGCTTCTCTGCATTTTTGCTGCACAGAGGCACAAAGAGTCCACATCACTTTAACACTTTAATCTGTGTCCCAGCGACGTTTGCCCCTTTCAAATTGTTCTCCATTTTTATGAGCTATGCATTGTTTTTTTGGTTGTCCACAAGTCTGCACTCCTGACTGTTTATTAATCAGCCTTTGGCTCTACGTTCCTACATTCCTTCTTTCTCCTACCTCTACTTCTACTGTTGCATTGGTCCATAACTAAACTGTCAAATCCCAGTATATGTGTAATAAAGCAACCACTGAAAACAGATAATGCTTGCAGTTTCTGTATGTGATTTAGAAGCATAAGGAGAGGTGGGTAAGGCAGTCTGTTAGACATACTTCCAAATGAATGAAGGAGGACTGACGGACCAACGTGCCTACCTCTCTAAATTAGATTAATCAAAGCCACAAATGTTTGTGGACGGGCCACATCGTAGTTCGGGTTTCCCTCAGAGGGCCGTTATGACCGTGAACGCATATAAATGTACGATCACTTTACGTTATCACATACATACAGCGAACTGATGGAAAGCCAGTTTGGAAATCAGAAGCCAGTCAGTAATTGTTTGTTCAACAAAGTTTCCATTTATTTTAAAAGGGTAGGATTGGTAACAAATAAATGGCAATATCTCATACCTTAATGTTGTTAAAAGTGAAGAAAATGTGCTAGAAACAGAAAGTTGACGCACATGATCTTGTCTTTTGCGGGCCACATAAAATGAGGTTGCAGGCAGACCTGGCCCCCGGGCCTTGAGTTTGACACCTGTGCTTTAGAACATTTTTTACAATGAGAAAATGTATTTACATCTTATAATGTAAACTCTGAAATCAAGGGATACAATGAAATTACTGGAGTATCAGCACAACTTTATTAGGTCAGCAAGAGACTTGAGACTAGTGTGCGTCACGTAGTCCCAAGGGGAAAATATTCATCATCAGTAAAAACCTTAAACGTGAGTGAATGTAAAAAAGCCAAACAAAGCCGGGGTAATCACTCATCTCTAATCTGTTTTCATGTGACAGGGAAATTACAGACTCAGCAATCTGACCCAAGAGAGTGTCAGTTAAAGGAGACACAGAAGTGAGCTTGGAAATTGGAAGAAGACGAAAATAGAAGGGCACTCTCTTGGGAGGATACTTGTGCCAAAGTCCTTGTTATATTAAGAATTGAAAGGGACATTTTTGCAAAACGAACATGAATAGGTTACCATACAATATTAATATTAATAATATTAACGTATTAACATTTTTAAGATACGATGTCCTTTATTAGTCCCACAATGGGGAAATTTGAGGTGTTACAGCAGCAAAGATATAGATCACACAGAGTCGGCGGCGTAATGTAGCCGTTAATGTATAACATTAGCAGCAGACATTCATAAAAAGCATGCAAATATACACAGTATAAACGTATCTAAGTGTAAGGAAACACTCCTAATGCCTGTCCATTATACAGAGGGGAAAACGCTGTAATGATAAAAACTACTGAATGATTGAAAATACTGCAATCATAAAAATATTGCAATGATAAAAGTACTGTAATGGTAAGAGTACTGAAATGATAGAAAAGTACTGCATGATAGAAAATACTGCAATGATAAAAGTACTGTAATGGTAAAAAGTACTGCAATGATAAAATATACTGCAATGGTAAAAGTACTGTAATAGTAAAAGTACTGCAACGATAGAAAAATACTGCAATGATAAAAGTACTGTAATAGTGAACGTCCTGCAATGGTAGAAATGCTGCAGTGATAGAAGTACTGTTATAAGAATACTGTAATGGTAAACAAAATACATCATTGGTCAATATTTAAGTACACCATTGGCTGAAAGTACAGTAGTAGTATATATTGCATCCTAGGACTGCACAATTGCACTAATGCCCTCCCGTTTGTAGGCCTGACCCAATGTTCTTGTTAAAAAGTCTGACAGCAGTCGGCAGGAAGGAGCGGCGAAATCTCTCTTTGGTACAGCGAGGGTGTAACAGTCTATCACTTAAGGAGCTGTGGAGTGTTCTCAGAATGTCATTGAGTGGGTGGGCTGGGTTGTCCAGCATTGATGACAGTTTTGCCGTCATCCTCCTGCCCCTCACTGAGTCCACAGAGTCCAGGGAGCAGCCCAGGACAGAGCTGGCCCTCCTCACTAGTTTGTCCAGTCTCTTCTTGTCCCGGCCCGAGATGCCTCCTGCCCAGGAGACCACTCCATAGAAGATGACTGATGAAACCACCGAGTCATAGAAGTTCCTGAGGAGTGTTCCCCGAACGCCAAAGGACCTCAGCCTCCTGAGTAGGAAGAGTCTGCTCTGACCCTTCCTATAGAGAGCGTCTGTGTTGTCGCTCCAGTCCAGTTTATTGTTCAGATGAACACTCAGGTACTTGTAAGTTGAGACCCTATCAACGTCTGTTCCCTGGATATTCACTGGTGCAGGTGGAGAGTGCCGACGCTTGCGGAAATCCACCACCAGCTCTTTGGATTTCCCAGCGTTGATTTGGAGGCGGTTCTGCTGACACCAGTCCACGAACCCCTGCGTAACCCCTCTGTACTCCCGATCGTCTCCGTCAGTGATGAGGCCGACAATCGCAGAGTCATCAGAGAACTTCTGCAGGTGACAGGTTGTGGAATTGTATTTGTAGTCCGAGGTGTAGAGGGTGAACAGGTAGGGAGCCAGAACAGTTCCCTGCGGCGCTTCCGTGCTGCAGAGGAGCACGTCAGACACACAGTCCTGTGTCCTCATGTACTGTGGCCGGTTTGTGAGGTAGTCGTGGATCCATGTGATGAGGTGGTGGGCCACTTCCGCCTGCTCCAGCTTGTCTCCCAATAAGGCGGGCTGGATGGTGTTGAAAGCACTTGAGAAATCAAAGAACATGATCCTCACCGTGCCCCCCGCCTTCTCCAAGTGGGAGAGTGAAGTGTGGAGCAGGTAGATGATGGCATCATCCACACTGATGCCACGCTGGTATGCAAACTGGAGTGGGTCCATTGAGGAGCTGACCAGGGGGCGCAGATGGACGAGGACCAGTCTCTCCAGGGTCTTCATCAGATGAGACGTCAGCGCCACTGGTCTGAAGTTGTTGAGCTCCTTCGGATGGGGTGTCTTTGGAACCGGAACCAGGCAGGATGTTTTCCACAGCTGGGGGACTCTGCCCAGCTTCAGGCTCAGGTTGAACATGTGCTGGACGATTCCACACAGCTGGTCTGCGCAGGATTTGAGGAGCTGGGAGCTAATCCCATCTGGGCCTGCTGCCTTCCTCGCCTTCATCTTCCTCAGCTGGTTCTTCACCTGAGATGTTGTGAGGAACAAGGCTGAGCAGGAGGAAGTGGTGGTTGTCTGATGAGGCTGGGAACTGGAGCCTGTGGAGAAAGAGAGGGGAGAGAGAAGGGGAGAGAGGGTCTCGTTCGCAGTGGCAGGAGGGGTTGGTGGGGGCTGCAGCAAGGGAGCCTGAGCGGGGTCAGGCATTTGATCAAACCTATTGAAAAATAGGTTCAACTCGTTTCTCTTTTTGATTTGATAATGCTTGTAATGCAACAGCATGAACTGGCCCTTCAAAGAGTTCACTTAGAGCAGTGCTTCTCAAATAGTGGGGCGGGGCCCCCCTGGGTGGGCGTGGTGCGATGCTAAGGGGGGCGCGTTTGACCCTTGGGAACAGGCTTTTTTTCCACTGTACTCCAATAAAGTGTATTTGCACCTCCACTCCAGTAGTTGTCAGTGGCACTTTCCTTGCCCATTGAGCACAGCAAGTATTAACTCTATGGTGTAGATTTGTTTCGCAACGATTTATATTTATATTTATTATTTATAGTTGGGCGGTGGTGGAGGGGGCGTGAATTGTTTTCTTTTTGCTAGGGGGCGGGGGTAGCGTAACAGAAAATAATTGAGAAGCACTGACTTAGAGAGAGAGGGACAGAGAGAGAGAGAGAGAGAGAGACCGTGAAAGAGAGGGAGAGGGACAATCATTGAAGCGATACGCACTGCTGTATGAAGAAGCAATTGAGAGCTAAAATAAGCATTCTGAGTTGCGTTTAATTTAAGCAAAGTGATCAACATGTACAAGACGCATGATCTGTACATATATTATTGGTATTACTGACAACGTCACAATTTTAATTTTAGCTGTTAATTAATTTATTCCATCACATGGAAAACGCTTTGTTACAGCTGTTGTGAAATGCGCTATATAAATAAAGCTGTATTGTATTGCATCAGTGCAATTATTACAGCCGTCATGACAGTGTGACCTCTGTCCGAACTCATCTGTAAATTTGCCTCGTGTGACAACTAGAGTCTGAGAAAGGTTCCAGTAATATAGCTGTGTATGGCGTTGTTTCAGGGGTAAAACATATTTCTCTGTGTTTATTGTATAGATAACACCCCATTTAATAACGAGGAGACCAGTAGCAACTAGTCCGATGCGGCTAATGTATGTACAACTCTGTTTTTATGGCTTAATTTAGCTATTGGGGCTTTTAATCATTTGTGTATTGTAGTCCGGAAATTACGGTAAGTGGATGTGAATAGGAAATTAGCCAGAAAATGAGGTTTGAAGAATGTTTATGAATTACGTATTTTCTTTTTTTTTTTATGGGCTGGAGGGATGGTCTGGTGAAATGCAAGGACATAAGTGCTGTAGAATGAGGAACGATGTTAATGGAGGCCAATTATTTATAAGTACGGAGAGATGATGACAAAAGTTGAGTATGGATGTGGCAAAGTGAAGCTATTTGTGGATGTGTGGAGATTCGCTTGGTCTTTGGAGATATATAACCAAGCAAGAACTTTCTCAATTAATAAGCAAACAGATTCAGATGACAAGTCACACCTGTGATGCAGCATGAACTGTAACGTGTACAAAGAGCGCTTATCCAGAATTAGTTAGCCAGCAATTTTTTTTAAATGGCCTTTGTGTAAACAGCAGATATGGCGATGTTTATGCAGGACCGCAAAAGAGTATTACCAGAGCCAGTTTGACACCTCAGGGTATTCATTGATAGAAACTGAACACTAATCCAAAATCTTTGGGACTTAAGGGGTTTGGCTCTGTTGTCTCATTTACTTTTTCTAAAAGGAACATTTTAGAACTTTAGAATAAAAAATGCTATTTTTTTTAAACAGCAATCCTTTACAATTTAATGCAGTATGTAAAAGGCACCGTTTAGTCTCCATGTTACATTTGATAAAAAATAAATGTCTTTGCCAGAATTGTAGGTTGCACTTTTTGCATATTTCACGTTCACTGATTTTGTCTGAGAATTTTATCTGTGTTCTGATCACTATTAAAGAAAATGTTAACATTCTTGAAAACACATTTTGAAAAAAATATTTATTCTATACGTTTTCAAACAATATATATACATCTTAAATCCTTCAGTACAAAGTGTTCTATTGTGCAATGATTCTTTAAGATACTTTCATACACATAGCCATGTCCAGGGCTTGATATATCTCAGATGGTATAAGACAAGTTGATCTCTTTCATCGGGATGTTGAACAGTCAGTTCATGTACAATTTACATCTGTCTTATTAGGTACTGAATTGATTAGCAAAATGTCCATCTAGTTCTACACACTTGCCCGTTATCATTGTCAACTGGCGGAAGGTTAGTCTCTTGTTCTGTCATCTGTTTCCAACCACTGGGAATATTCAAGTTGGGAAATGGTCTGATGTGTACATTCAAAACAAGGCCTGTGTCATTCAGCTGATCCTGTTGAAAAAATACAAAGGTGTGTTGGCAGGAATGTGATCATGTCAAGCTTTAAAAGAAAGCCAAAATTATTAGTGGAGTGACCAAGTTATGTATTGTACGCTATGTTTATAACTGGATGATATTTTGTAATTGTGTTTACCATAATGTGCATTGTCATGTTGTCAATAGAGGGCACCAGATCTCTATTATTTGTGTGCTTAAGATGTTTTATTGCGTGTGCAAGGATATTTTAGTTAACGAAAGCCAACGAGATCATTACAACTAAAATTTAACGAAAATTGAAAATAAAAAAAATAAAACTGAAAAGGCTTTTTAAAAAATGAAAACTAACTTAAACTACATTTTATTTTTATAACACTAAAACTAACAATTTAATACAGGAGTCTTTGAGGTTAAATTTAAATGGATTTATTTCTGTATTAGTGTCCGGCCGGAAGTTGGAAGTCAGCCGAACAGTTGTCTGAGAGTACATATTCCTCTTATTAGGCATCACACATAAGTCATGTAATCAAGCAACAGCCAATGAAAATAGAACCAGCAGATGTTGTTGCTCCTCTGAGACTTGTTTCACTTTGGTTGAAATGGTTCCCCTGCTTTAGTCAATTAACTCAGCCCGAAATGGAACGCACAGTAAAAAGTGCCAACTTAATTGCCAAACAAGGCATCCTTACATTATTTAATGAGGGGGCATGCATGCATGAATCTCACTTCGGATGTGGTTTCATGCACTCTACTTGTTGAAATTCAAAGTCTGAGGACTGTTCAAATGCACCCTGTATGGTCCGAATTTTTGTTAACACTAATATTTGTGTTAAATCCTCAGTGTGGAATACTTACGATGGTGTTTTTCTAATCTTGCACTAAAGCAAAAAACAGAAATAAAAACATTAAAACTAATACTAAAACTAAAGTGCTGCATTTTTTTATCATTTTTATAGTTTTGCTGGTTTGTGATGATTGGTTGTGCAAGAAATTAGCCAGTCTGCTCCATTCTCTCAAGGGTCAGCACAGTGACCTTAATGCATACTTTTATTACTAGTCAGATAGATTATTGTCATCTCAGGCATGGTGGAACAACTATTGTTTGACCCCCCCCAACAAGTGTTGAACAGTACCGTATTTTTATGGCCAAAAGATGCGTATAGACTGGCCCTCATATAGAGAAAGGTAGCTTTGTGATTGGCCATACCACTGATGTTATAAGAGCTCTCACAAAGACTGAACAACGACGGCTACAGAGAGAGTTTCTGTTTTTAAGAAAAGGCTCAAGTCCTACCTTTTTAAAGGGGTACTCACCCCCCTACCAGACCCTTATTAAAGGCGCTCTAAAGGAGCGTCACATGAAGGAGTTTGCGAGGAGTGAGATGGTTGCGTATGGTCTGGCTGTGACAAACCTAATACCAAGACAAAACTACAACATAATGACTTTCTATACTATGACAAGCTACGCTAAATAAACAGACCAAATGCTATGCAAATAAGTCACTAACCTGAAAATATATATATGATGTTTTCAAACGCTACAAGTACAACTCCAACTCTTTACAGAGGCGTGTACGAGACTAAGCCGCCTGTATGCGGCAGAGCGATTACGTCAAGAAGTGACATCAGGATTCCCTGTTAGTCCAATCATAGGACAGAAAGCCAAATTCATAATATCGCAAAAACACAACTTCAGCATTAATTCAAGTTAGATGTTTATTGTAAGTTTGTGTTGCAATTTGTTGAACGCCTAAAATCTATTTTGAACAAATATAAAGTCAATCTGGTCAACCTGTATTGAGAAAACACATCAAATATTAAAAATTAAATTTCTTTTAGACCAGGCGTGGGCAAACTACGGCTTGGGCACCACATGCGGCCCATTAAACATTTTAATCTGGCCCGCCGAACTTGAAAAAAATGAAATGAATAAACCTTGTTAATGTTTGATTTTCTAAATACTGTGGTGTGTCAAAGACAGATATTTTGTTGGAATGCTTTTGTTAATTTTCATTTACAATTAAATGTATTTTTTTTTCTCCGATGAGGTGAGGTTACGAAAACACTCCATCCATCTGCTCCTGGTCCAGCCCCTCTGTCAAATTTTAGAACCCTTTGTGGCCCACCAATCAAAATGTTTTCCCACCCCTGTTTTAGACAGTAGTTGGCACTACCCCGTTTGTGACAATGGAGTCAGTTCCTCCATTACTCGTGACCCCATTTTGTGTGATCACGTAACTTCAGGTGTGTTTGGGCTCCTCTCAGAAAAATACACTCTGGCTAGGTTAAAATGGTGTTTCTGCATTTGTTTTTGAGATATGACATACAGTGGAATCACCTCATTTTAGATGGGATGATTTTCATGCCCTTAATGTTTCTCACAGGCATTGCAGCATAACTAAACAACAACTGTTGAAAGGTAGCTTCCTTTTTTTTTTTTTTTTTTTTAATCGACATAGCTCACCTAATTTTGAGGTCAGGCAATTGAAGTTACATTCAATTTGAAGGATGCCAAAGATGAAAATACGGCACAGCGCCAAAATGTTTGATCATTCTGAAGTCATATTTAATGTGATTAATTCATTAATTATGATTATCATTACTCAGCTTGTGTAAATGTTCCTTTTTATAACCATCCATAAACGTGTTTTGGAGATGTATTTAAACATCCATCCATTGATTATCTGTACCGCTTGTCCTCACTAGGGTCGCGGGGGGTGCTGGAGCCTATCCCAGCTATCTTCGGGCAGTAGGCGGGGTAAACCCTAAACTGGTTGCCAGCCAATTGCAGGGCACCCATAGACGAACAACCATCCGCGCTCACACTCATACCTAGGGGCAATTTAGAGTGTTCAATCGGGCTGCCATGCATGTTTTTGGAATGTGGGAGGAAACCGGAGTACCCGGAGGAAACCCACACAGGCACGGGAGAACATGCAAACTCCAAACGCAGGAAGGCCGGAGCCAGAATCGAACCCACGACCTCTGCACTGTGAGTTCATCATGCTAACCAGTCGGACACCGTGCCGCCTATATTTAAGCATCTTTCCTGAATTAATAATTCACAGTCTACGTTATTCCACAGGTTGACATTTTTGACAGAGTTGATCTCTGTTTGACATTAGCTTTGGTTAGAATGGGTTTTAAAATCTTTCTGCTGGTCTATAAATCTCAAAATGGTCTTGGACCAAAATACATGCAAGAATTACTCATACCATCGGAAGCCTCCAGAGCCCTCGGGTCGTCTGGGACAAGTCTCTTATGTGTTCCCAGACCCTGATCCAAACAAAGTGAAGCAGCATTACAAACTTCCCAATTTGCTGAAGTCTGTTGAAACTGTCAGTTCATTTAAGTCAGGTCTCAAAACATTATTGTTTATTGCAGTATTTGTGGTGGTTCGGGCTTGGGGGCGTGGCGAGTTGTTGTTTTCAGGTCAGGCGTCTTCCGTCCAGGCACGCCTCCGGCTCAAGAAGGCGTCGGCTCCGGCGCACCTGCTACGCATCAGCACCAATTACCACCGGTACAAGTCCCAGCGTCGCTTGGAGCCAAACGCCGGATTATCCCGTGACCTTACGTGGTACTGGCTCATGTCGCTGCACGCTTCATGCTCGCTCGATCGCGTCGACGCTCGCTCCGGTCTGACTTCTATGTCTTCTTGTTCCCCCTCCAGCCGTCCAGTGCCCGTCCGAACCAGAGCTCCCAGTGCCCACCACCGCTTTCCGGTCCAGCGTTCACCTCGCCTGCACTCCCTCCGCTACGCGGCTTACCTGCCTTGCCCGCGCCGCTCCCGCTGCTTCACCACCAGCTCGCCTCCCACATCCGGCTCCCGCCGTCTCGCCGCCTGCCAGCCGCTCCCCGCTTCCGCAGCCCCGTCCGACCCGCCGCGCCGCTCCACTCCCAGCTCCCCAGTCCCGGGTCCCGATCGTGCTGCTCCCTTGCCTCCTTATTCAATAAACCCTGTTCACCTCACCCCGGTTGCTCTTGGGTCCTATTTTCCCGCCTCACGGTTCACCGAACCGCCACAGTATTCTCATGAATTGATCCGTTATTCTCTTGTTTTAATCCCCATTTGCATGCTATCTTTTAATTGATCTAAGTTGGTACTTGGTCTGAATCATTTTAATGTATAACATTTTTGCTAAATGTTGTCTTTTTTTTTTCTCTCTTTCTGTCATACTTTTAATGTTTTATGCAAATCACTTTGAATTGGCTGTGCATGAAATGTACTGTACAATAAACTTGCCTTGCTTCCCTTTTTTAAAAGAGTGGGCCATGAACCAAGACTACATTTTGTCACTTACATCCTTATTTACCTTTTGTTAATTTTGATTCCACAAATTTACATTGACGTCTCCACAAATGTAGACTCCTTTCATATAATTCATTTGTTCATACATATTAACCATCATTTCATTAAAAATATTAGAACCTATTTTTTTTTATAAACATCTTACGATCATTCTAGATTTTCTGTCTCACCCTTTATCGTTTTTGACATTTCCTTACCAATTTTGCAGTTGAATTCACGTTTAACAAAAATAATAACTTCTCCCCCACTTTTTGTCCTCTATTGGTCGTGAACAAAACATGCATTTGATTCAATCTCTTCTTTTTTTGCCCATCAAGCCAAATCTCAGAGATTAAAATGATTTTACTCAAATAATCCCCAATGGCTGAAACATTATTATTGAAACTTCTACAATTAAAGTTTATAATTCATAATGAGTTGTCACAAGTGATGCATTTTTTAAACTGATCACCTGTATAATATTCACGAGTACAGACAACATATTTACATGATACACTGCAAACTTCAGATAGAAAGACAAAAGAATGTTCAGCCAGGTATGTAAATATTTTTGTCATCTCAGGCCTGAGGTACAATTAAAAAAAAATACAACTGCTTCTTCTGCAGTTTCTTCGTTTAAACGTATCATTACTTTGCAATTTCTTGTCCATGTTACTTTTAGCTTGTTCTGCTTTTGCAGATTTTGTGCCTGGCGGGAAATATCGGCGTTCTTTCTTGTTAGATGCTCATTTATGTAAGCATCGACTTTCATCCCTGCATCAGCACCTTGTTTTTATATTTACGGCTTAAAAAACTGATCGCAATGGCAGGTTTGGCTTTGTTGTTTTTGACAAGCAGCGATGGTATCATTGCAAATTGTTATATTTTGCACCATGGGGAAAAAAAAAATAATCAATAACGTGCCACTGCAATGTGAAATTTTCTTCTGTTAATGCGTCTTCTCCATCATTTAGACCACTTGCAGTTGCTCCGACTTTGGTCCGATGTCTTGTTTTCAGTCGGGTGATGATAACATCCTCCATTTGAGAGTACCATTCCATGTCTTCAATCTTGCATTCCAAAATATCAATTCTCTTGTCCTTCTCTTTCACCAAAGCTTTTATTTGTCTAACTTCTCTCATGAGCTCAATAAGAGCAGCCTGCTGCTTTGTCACCTTACTTAACTCATCAGACATAGTTTAGCCATCGACGTATCGCCTCCAAATCGCAGCAGTATTAGTTTTCTTTGGCATTTTCTCCACTTTCGCTTGAAAGATATTTGCTACTTTCAAGCTTTTTCTTCAGCGTATCCTGGTTTCCCCAGAGTAGCAGCATGACAGCGTGGTGTTATTAGATTTTTGTGAGACAAAAAAAAATGTCTCAGCAGAACCGTAATAAAAATGTCCTCATTTTCTTTATTCCCAACATATTGACAAAGCGGAAACACCGTTTTCTGCCTTCTTTTCAAGCTCTTTTCAGTGACATTCGTCTTGCTGATAAAAAAAGATTAAATACACGTGAACTGTTGTTTTGTTTTTATCGTTAGCCAAAAATAGCATAGTAGTAAAAACTGCAGAGTAAACCCGGGTGTGCCAGTGTTGGACTGCTTCTTCAATGGAGAGATCTCTCTCTCTCTCTCTCTCTCTCTCTCTCTCTCTCTCTCTCTCTCTCTCTCTCTCTCTCTCTCTCTCTCTCTCTCTCTCTCTCTCTCTCTCTCTCTCTCTCTCTCTCTCTCTCTGGTATAATTGGTAACATGCAGATTATACACTTCAGTCCTTTAGTCCATGATTGTATACATTTAATTTGGTTTCTTTTTAATGTCATTTGTTCTATATAGTGTGCTTTGTTACAGTTTCAGATGTTGTGAAAGCACGATCTATATAAAGGTGAGTTAATTTGGATGACACAAAGTCATTCACAACTTCATTATTAGTCGGTAATTGGTTGTTTTAGTCTTCCAGAGACACGATTGTCGCATTTGAGAACCGCAGCATAAACTGGGTGGTAGGTTTAAAAAAAAAAAAACAAAAAAAAAACGAAAATGTTTCATTCATATACAAAGCAACACAACTTTATTCATAGAGCACACTTCACAACCGTTACAGCTTTAGCAAAGCACTTTACATACAATATAACATAAAATAGCAATAATTCTACAATAAGAATAAATTAGAAAAACATTCACCGAGCACAGAGTTTATTTGAGTCGTTCATCAGTACGCCCAGGAAATGTGCCAGGGTCATTACAAGAAAGTTATACCTCAGTGGAACCAAACTTGATTTTAGCACACTCATGAGTATAATCGGCCTGAGTGGAGCCATCCCAGACAAGCCCGTGGGGAGAGTGAACCAGTGACATGCTAAGCTTTGCTATTGATGTTCTGCCGATTAAGGCACATGAATGTCTGAACGACCTAGCGTGTCCTTCTCCCAGCTCCAAGGCCCCTCCTTTTGCATGACTATAAATCCCCTACTATTCCACTGTCTTTCCCTTTTCACACAGATTACATGGATTTCAATTCCCTCATCCATCATCTCATCTATCTTTTCACATCCTTCACTCTCTCTATCATGTTCTTTATTACACTCCCTCCCGTCCTATTCCTCCATTTAGACCTACGACCTAGGGACCATTTTGCTGAAATGGAAGCCGGTTGTTCGGGAGATGAGCTTCTGCTCACTTTAGCTGGCGGGAACAACTTTAGAATGATGAAGGTCAGCAGTGATTGATGGTGGCATTCAAGTACAGCGAGGAAAATGGAAAGTGGGCAAAGGGATGTGCAAGGACTGGCATTATTCCAACACCTGGACATAGATGTTGGAGCTACATTTACAGTAGGAAATTGTCATTGAACATGGAGTACATGTTCCAGACTCCATCAATAGTCATTTGGTCATGCAGTTTCCACATCAAAATACTGCCCAAAAGTGAGCTTCTCACACCTCCAGTTGAATTATTTGGCATTCATACACACAGCGATCCCTCAACTGAATTTATTCCATGATATAACCAATTCATCTTTGGAAGCAGAGACAAGTTACTTGAGTGCCTCACTGAACAGTGGCCATAAATAGAGTACAAACATCTTTCCATGGAATTTAAGGCCATTTAAAAGATTCCCATTTGTAAAAACAAATTTGAAATGACATCACAGTTCACAAACATAGATGAGTTAAAAATGTTTGTGCTTGCTTGAAAAGAATCTAAATTTAAAAAAAATGCAATGTATTGTTAGATTTCGTCAATCATGAAATATATTCATGGCAGCAGTTTGGAAATTGGGCGCACAAATAAGAACAGTTTGGTATTTTAGTATCACCAAATCAGGAAAAATGGATGGAGAGATGTAATGACACCAAACAATATATTGTAGCTACATTTGCTGACAATGTGTCTGCTTCAATTAATATAATTTAATCTTTTTAATGTTTTATTTAGACATTCTAACAAGAATTAGTCAGTCATGGATATTAGGATATGGTTGATGTCACTCACTGACATAACACACAGTATACACTTAACGGTAACTAAAATCTTACACACGAACATAAATTAACGTGAATAATACATTTCTATTTTAAGACAATGTCATGTTGAATCTGATGTAGTACCACATATGAAGGTGGCCCAGGTCGGATTTGATAAAACTAAGTATTGAGCCAAATAGACTGTCAGACAAAAAACAAACAAACAAACGGACAAAAATACAGATACATGTCTATACAGACTATTTGAGTCACGTTTATATGATACAAAAGCCTGCAGGCTGAACCTAAAATGGTGGACGAGACTCAGGCATCATAAACAGCATAAGTAAGTTATCGGAGGACCTCCTGTATACCTAATATATATATATATATATATATATATATATATATATATTAGGGCTGTCAAAATTAAACTGTTAACTCTGGAGATTAATAAATTTTAACTCAGATTTACTTAAAAAATAATTTGCACACTTTGCAAATATTGTACCATATTAGCTGAACACCTGTCACTGGGCCTTGCAAACCAACACAGCTGGAGTGTGGCGCTTATGGGCACGACTTTAGCATAGCTAAATGTCCAAAATATAACCAGTCGGGGTTTGTGAGCACCTTCATGCTTTTGTCCGCTTCAGTCTGTGTTAGTGAAGAGATCATCACAGTATTTTTGATTTTTCGGAGGTGATCACATGAGCTAACGTTTGATGTCATTAAATCCAAACTATTGTGCTGAACGCTTTTATACTTTCACAGGTTGAAGTGGACAAGTGTAGTAATTTGCATTTGCATTATGGTGGCAATCGGTTGGTGTTTTAGACAACAGAACTGACAATTTGAGCGATGTTACCTCATTTGTCTGCCTGCTGTGACGTAGACGCTGACACCAGAAAAAAATAACAAGCCGTGCTCCAAAAAATGGCGTGCTAATTTGTCGTGAATCTCATCACAAAAAAAAACCTTAAATCACTACAGAATGTTTTAGGTGGGAGCATTTTAGTACTGATGTCATTTTTACATGCTAACTTGTTATCTAAGGGCCAATGTTAAGGTCAATAAACCGTCCCTTTAAAAGACATAATGGAAGCGTTGATGAAAGAAACTAGTAGGTTAGTTTGATTGCTGCTCGCTTCCTAGGGGTGTTAATGTGAACACTGCTCCTTATCTACAACATATGTTAGCGTTCTGAAAATTAAAGGCGCTAGCATTGACCTCAACCTTTTTGTTTAATACATTCAAGCGGATATGTCGGAGCATTTCCTGCTCCCATATCTTTGAATGCACCAGGTATAGTACTTTTGTGAGAGCTAATGCCGCATCAAGTTGCATATACTTCAATGGCAAATGATGTCCCTGCTGCGGAAACCTGTGGAATCCATTGTCATCCATTTGCATCCAGCTCTCATAGGATTGTGGTTTGATTGGTAGTTTTTGGACTTGTGTTGGACTTCTATTTGGGTTAGACTGTGTTCATGTGTTCCTTTTTGTCCATGCTGCCTGTGTCGTCATCATTTCCCTCATCTGCTTTGTTCCCTGTGTTATTACCCAATCAACTCTTCCCTTGTCCTGTCTTCCTCAGCCTGTCGTGATTAGTCAGCATACAGTTCCCTTATCATTCTGTAATGTGTTTCTCTGAATATGGGTCACACAAAATGTACTTTTTTCTTCTTCAGATCATTAAAGATGCTTCATGATTTCATTTGAGCAATCAGTGTCAGTAATATTCTAGTTGCATCATTGAGCGACATGGAAAGTCAAAATAATGAAAGTAACTCAGTTTGATGCAGTAGACACCACTGTGACATGGGAGTGGATTTTCACTCTCGTACCATCTCTGTCAGGTTGTGGTGGAAGGTTGAGGAAGAGGAGGACCCAAAAGTGCAGGGAAGCGAGGCAGGGGTAACTTAAATGCCATTTAATTAAAAAAATAAGTAAATGAATAAATAAATACAAAAGTACAAAACAAATGGGAGCAACAAAACACAAGGACTTGACTTAACTGAAAATAAAGCGAGACAGGTCAGAGGACAACGGACAGACACTGACACGGATAGCTGAAAAGGACAACGCACCGACAGGAACTGAAAGTAACCTGGAGACTAAATAGAAACAAATTGACGAGACAACGAGGAGCACCTGGACGAAACACAAAGGGTTGGAAGGACCTGATTGGTTAACACTGGGGCAAGGGTAGGCAAACACAGGTGGACACAATAAACATGACGAGACACACCAAACACAAGGAAAAAACATGAAACTAGATGCAAAAACAAAAACCACAAATACAGATCGTGACAATCTCACTCCCACAAAAAAAAGAGAAAAAAGAAAAAAATCCAATCCCAGTCACGGACCAGCCCGCTCCAGACTGCTACCATGAACTCTTTTATCCTATACTCTTCCAATTCCATGATTAACACTAAACTAAACTAAACTATAATGTTTCTTGTAACTGCATGGTGATTGCCATTCCATTCCTCACGTGACTGCCCATAAAGCAAGATGAGACAAGGGACGCATTCGGAAATTCACTCCGACTCATGTGCACGAGTCTGTTGAGATTTGGAGTGTTCGGAGTGCGCTCCAATTACATTAAGTACAAGTACATTAATTTCGCAACTGGTATTCCATTTTTGGTGCACTTTGAATAATTGAACGACAAATTTAAGGAACGCAATTAGTTTTCAACTGCTCGCTGTGAACCAATGGAATTTGGAATGTTTTTTTCTGTTTTTAGTTCAAATGCCGACAGCACAACATATACATCTACAATAGTGTAGATAAAGCACAATAACTGCACTTCATTTACCAGTTACTATCATGATAAAATCAGATTTTTGTATTTTTTGGGGGGACGAATACATATTTTTCAGCAAAAAACAATAAGTAACCTGTAAAAAGGTAAATGAAGATTGATTGCGGATTTGGGTTATGGGCCCAGACAGACTCATGGATGTCGATGCAAGGTACAAAATTAGTCTAAAATTAGCAACCTATTACCCTATATCACAGATTAATGAGGAGACAGTGAAACAGTGTTAAAATCTGAATCTATTTCAATCTGTATTTGCAAAGGCTATACACGACAATTGTCTCGTCAAGACCATCCCCTTTCTTTCAAAATGTTGACCAGCGATGTCACCAGTTGAAAAGATAATACGCATAGATGGGCATTTTATCCTATTTTGTCGGTTCGTCACGTTTTTTTGTTTGGTGGTGAGTTTTTTTTTATATTCAAAATATGTCTTGGCTAAATAAAGGTTGGGAATCACTGGACTTTAATTATACATCACAGACTTGTCCAAAAAGATATACTTCCTTTGATACAGGAAATGTGAGGTTGAAAATGCTTTAAATATACAAAACAGAGAAATCTATCTTGTCTGGCGGTGGGGAGGTGACTTCTGATCATAGAATCCCCCCCTGTCATCTGTTTCATGTGTTGTGAATTTGAACCACTTGTACTTGTTATAATAGGGCTCCATGCATCCATGTGTGACGTCTTGCTGCCGAGCAGTGTGTTGAAGGCCAACAGCACATAATTCAGTCATTCTTATTAGGAAATTTGATCACATTAATTTTTTAAAAAATTAATTGGTCTGACTAAGCAGAGAGAGAAAGCCCCAGCAGGGTGAAATTTCACTCTATTTGCATCAATTCTGTGCCTGTCTTTCCGATTATTGCATGGTCACGTCGGATCACACCATCGCAGATGTGTTTGATTCTATCTGAATGCACCACAAAAACTGTTAAACACAACAATCAGGCTCCAATAACAACGTTAGTAACAAGGTTAGTGGTATTTCCCACACCAACCAGTCATAATATTGGGAAAATCTGCAATCTATTGAGTTCCATTACAAGAGCTGTATCAAAAATTGCAGAGACAAAATATATTGACAATAATCTGTTTTGATTGACAGTGTCAGAAAACGTAATTAATTTAACAATATAAAGATAAAGATGTCCTTTATTAGTCCCACAATGGGGAAATTTGAAGTGTTACAGCAGCAAAGATATAGATCACACAGAGTCGGCGGCGTAATGTAGCCGTTAATGTATAACATTAGCAGCAGACATTCATAAAAAGCATGCAAATATACACAGTATAAACGTATCTAGTGTAAGGAAACACTCCTAATGCCTGTCCATTATACAGAGGGGGAAATACTGTAATGATAAAAACTACTGAATGATTGAAAATACTGCAATGATAAAGATATTACAATGATAAAAGTACTGTAATGGTGAGAGTACTGAAATGACAGGAAAGTACTGCAATGATAGAAAATACTGCAATGATAAAAGTACTGTAATGGTAAAGTACTGCAATGATAAAAGTACTGTAATAGTAAAAGTACCGCAATGATAGGAAATACAGTAATTATAAAAGTACTGCAATGATAAAAGTACTGTAATAGTGAACATCCTGCAGTGGTAGAAATACTACAGTGATAGAAGTATCGTAATAAGAATACTGTAATGGTAAACAAAATACATCATTGGTCGATGTTTAAGTACACCCTTGGCTGAAAGTACAGTAGTAGTTAATATTGCATCCTAGGACTGCACAGTTGCACTAATGCCCTCCTGTTTGTAGGCCTGACCCAATGTTCTTGTTAAAAAGTCTGACAGCAGTCGGCAGGAAGGAGCGGCGAAATCTCTCTTTGGTACAGCGAGGGTGTAAAATATGTATATTATTGCTGCTGCAGTAGAGGGTGACCATTTTTTCGAGAATCCTGCGGGATGGTAGTCAACTTTTTACTTTTAATCAAGCTCTCTCTCTCTCTCACACGCACTCGCGCATGCACGCACACACTCACATATGACGGTGTTGAGTGTGACAACTTTGCTATTTTTAGACACCGTGGGCCATATCACCAAAATATCACCCAACCCTAATGGGATGCATTTAGGCCATGGCCATGCCATCAAAAACAGTAACAAACCTGTCATGAATCAATAGCGGCAGCAGCAACAGTACAAGGTAGTGGCACAGACCGAAAAGGTGTTGCTACCTTATTTATTCTAAATGTCATTCGTAAAAGTCCTTGTGCTCAAAGAATTACTTTTTATTGCAAAGCAGGCAAAGAAGTATCTGCCAGACCAGCTGATGTTTTTGAAGAATATGCAAAGCATTTGGCGAAATTGTTTACGGTTCCTACCATTATTCTTATCGTTATTCTTTAAACAGATAAATCACAACAGTCGGGTAATTTAATGTGAAAGTATACAAGTTTTGTATTTGACTATATTTTAATGTTCCACAAAAAGAGAATGTTGAAAATTGTTCAGATATATGAAGCACTTCTATCCAAAAGTTGTTTTCCATTGATGTTTTAATTTATAAAAAGAGCCATCTTATCCTGTTAATGAGGTAATTAGTATATCTAAAAAGAAATGGCTTGTTCTTTTTCTCTTTGTTTATGCTAGATTATTACGAAAACTAGCTTGTTCTGATTGTAATGTCTTTTTTACATATTGGAATCAATAAACCTGAGTTGATTTTAAAATAAAATCCAAGGAAATGGCATTATTTATTTGAGTTAGGTTTATTGACCAAAAAAATTCATTGTTACAGTTTTGAAATGGTAATTGACTTCCTCATATCAAATTGTATCATTCACAAAAAAGTGATAAAGCGATATGTATTTTATCGGTTAAAAAAACAAACAAACAAAAAACATCGTTACACTTCTAACATCAAATCGGTCACAAAAACAGCCTTTTACCAGCTGAAAAACATCCAGACTAAAGAGTTGCATGTTCGAAGCACTACAAGAGAAACTTATCCATGCTTTTACCTTCAGTAGACTTGGTTATTTTAACTGTCTTCATACTGCACTCAACTCTAAGATCATCATATAGCTGCAGTTTATTCCGAAAGGCTGCTCGAATTCTGTCCAGAACAAACCGATCAGAACATATCACTCAAGCCCTGAAGGCTTTACACTGGGTCCCACTCAGCTATAAAATAGATTTTAAAAATATGCTCTATAAAACACTGAATAGTTTGGGTCATGAATGCATTAAAGAAATACTTATTAAATATAAACCCAGGAGTCCTCTGAGGTCTGAAGTCTTGGGCCAATTAATGGAGCCCAGAGTTCAAAACAAACATGGTGAAGTGGCATTTAGCTGTTATGCCGCATACAAATAAAATGAGCTGCCAACCAAGGGGAAGTCAAGCTCTGGTTGTAAATGATTTCAAATCCAGGTTAAAAACGTTCCCCCCCCTATACCTAGGTTTTCAAAACATTTCAAATGTACATATTACTTTAGAAACCTACTTTAATTGTCTTTGTTCATGTGTTTATATCAGGTTTTTGTGGAGGTTGAGGAAGAGGAGGACCCAAAATTAGTGATGGGTAGA
The DNA here is from genome assembly GCF_059441095.1 of Idiotropiscis lumnitzeri. Classification (NCBI taxonomy): domain Eukaryota; kingdom Metazoa; phylum Chordata; class Actinopteri; order Syngnathiformes; family Syngnathidae; genus Idiotropiscis; species Idiotropiscis lumnitzeri. The sequence continues at coordinate 20,590,992 of NC_142397.1, read as the reverse complement.
TGAGGCATCCTGTATCGTTTCGACACAGTGACACAATGTATTGACACTGTGTTGCTGAATATTGACACCTGGTGGACTTGCAGGAAACATTTGACAGGGTCATCTGACACTGATCTGTCAAACTAATTTTATCCAATTCCATTGATTAGCGACGTGATGTGTTTTTATATATCCTATTTCGTATTACTTTCCATCGCACTAATTATTCTCTTATTTATCTAATTTATATATTTAACTGAATTATTGTTGTATTGCACTGGAGAGGGGAGCTCTCTAATCTCGTTGCACACTTGAGTACAATGACAAAGGGATTTCTGATTCTGATTAGGCATTTGCTTTCACATTATTTTTACATACACGCAATTTCATAAAAAAAAAACTTTGATATTCGAGACGCAGTTGATAAATTAAGAGAACATCTGTCTGAATGCCCAAGTAAAAGTGTTGTGAATGACAATGGACTCATTGTAATTAAAGATTTTTATTCCAAAAAATTAGTTTCTCCAGCGTTTTGTTATTCAGTCTATTTCTTTTTTTGAGGCAATTTCCCCCGCCTTTGAGAAGATCCTCTCACAAGGCACCGAAGAGGCCGGTGTGCACAACGCCTGTGTGGCTAATATAAATAGGTGAGGGAACGTTGCCTTCATGGACTTCCAGTATAAGAGCGGGTCTTCCGTACGTGCAACGTGTCCTGCGGACATATAGCGCTGCACCTCTGAGTGCGCATTAACAGTGACGTCTTCCATCTTGCGGATATTTAACGCAAAGTAACGCGCCAATAACTCGATGCTTGTTTTGAGCGTCCATCCTGTTGACAGATGCGCTTCCTTATGAACACAGTTTGGCGCGCGACCGCTGTGTCGACACGATTCCGGTAGTGGTCACGTGACTTTCTTAAAGCGGTACGCGCACCGACACGGGGTTTGCCCTGGAAGCTCGGCGCGCGCATCGACGCCTCAGTGTCGCTGGACCCATCACTACCCAAAATGCAGGGAAGTGAGGCCGGAGAAACTAAAAGGGGTATTTAATTAGAAAGGCCAATAATGCAAACAAATAGTTCAAAAGAACTGGGATCAACGTAACAAAAAAAAAAAAACTACAACAACTTAACTTGACCCCCAAAAACAAACAAAAAAACAAACACAACGAGACATGGCAAGGGCAGACGGACACCTGGCATAGACTCTGACATCGGCAGGGACAATGAACCGACAAAAACTGAAAGCGAGCAGTGAACTAAATACAAACAAATTAACGAGAAAACGAGGCGCACATGGACAAGACACAAAGGGTTGGAAGGATCTGATTGGTTAACACTGGGGCTTGGGTCAACGACCACATGTGGACACAATGAAAATGACGAGTCACACCAAACACAAGAAAAAAAACAACAGACAGATCGTGACACTTTAAAAATTGCCAATTGACCAGTACATTTGTTTGGTAATTTTTGTAAGATACTTTTCTTTTCGCAGCTTTGCTTTTGAATGTCATTAACTGTTGTGTTTGTCAATGCTTTTAGGAATTGTGTCTTAACTTGAGTGAAGCAAATTGAGTTAACTTGTGGATGAAATGTGCTTTGTAAGTAAAGATGCCTTGCCATCTATTCTATCTATTCCCTATTCATCAGTAGCAGGAATATTAATAATTTGGGATTTTTCATGCCTGATTTATTTAAATTCAGTTGGGTTTTTTTTATTTCATCTTTTTCTAAAAATTATAGTTTTAGGTTTTTTTTCATTAGCATTTTTTAAAAATATTTTATATTCTGTATTTGTCAAGCGCAAGATTAAAAAAGGTCACTAAATATTTTGTTCTTAGTGATTCCTGTTCGGTCAAGCCGCCGCATAGCCATGGCAACGAAGATGCTCTCTTCTCTTAAATTTTTTATTTTTTTGTGGAGAGGACAAGGTGGATAGTGACCAACCGCTTCAGGCTCAGGAGGCAGGTGTTGAGCCTAAGAAACGGAACATAATCAGTCGCAAAATATGCTCCCAATGCTTACATTTTATCGGCAGAAAGCGGATGGTATGATTAGGCATGGTGTGATCACGGCTAACCTCAATCCTTAAAGATTAACGTTCAAATCGGGATGGAAGTTCTTGACTAGAAAATCTCATCCTGCTGGCTATTCATCTGGACAAGCAAAGTTAACGTTTCACAGCAAGTGTTACAGAGTGGGTAACTAACACCACTGTTACCTGCCAAAGGATAACATCACCCCAGCGCTCTGCTGGACACTGAATTGGACTGCAATGAACCCATGGGGCTGGAGCTCAGTTCAGGCTCATTTCTGCCGTGTGTATGGCATCTCACCTGTTCCACACATTACCGCTTGTCACCCACAACGCTTGCTGACTCCTGCTCAAGACTATAGACCCAGAGAGAGGACCCATGACTAAGATTTGCCAATCAGTTCTCAAAGGATAGTGCCCAGATACATCCGCCCATTAAAAGTCAAACGTCTCATCAACTCCTGCAGGTCAAGACTGAAACTGCCCTCTTCTCTCAATAAACCTCCACTCCACTCTTATCTGACCTGCTTATACAGACCAGGCAGAGATAAATGAATTGCAAAACTGTAGAGCAGAAAGATAAATGTGAGGGGAAACGGTAAGAACAAGGGCATTGTGGAAAGGATCATTCAATGTTCACATGACTCTATTGACATCAACCCATTCAACAACATAATGCCTTCAAGTCGTAAATCAGATGTTCTGTATAAAAACAAACTTTCATTATTCAATGTTGAATGGGTAATGTGAATGCGATGTCTGCATCAGAATGAAAAAAATCAATAAGCAGGCTACACAATATTGTACTGTGTATGTTCTGCTTAAGTCCAAATGAAGTAAGAGTGAGAATATTATAAACTAAGATAAGTTTCAGTGCATATTATTTGTTTAGCCCTGTGGTTTGTAATGCTGAACAGGAAAGCAGAACTGCTCCATCAACCTCTTTAACTGCTTCTAGGTGACCTGTATGCGTACGGACTCACAACACATTCCACTGGCAAAGTGAAAGTGACATTCAATTAATTTGTATTTTGGATGACTTAATTATTCTTGGGGCTGTCTTGTTTTTGTGTTGAACTCTATAAGAGTAGCAACCAATGAGAAGGAATTCTTAGTTTGATACAAATCTGCCACACACCACTGTTTAGTAGAGATGCAATAATAAACCATTTTAGAGTGCAGGTGTCCTTAGTGAGTGTATGTTTATTGTCTAGGTGTGTCCTATTACAATGATTATTCAAACAACATATACTGTTAAAGGTCTGCTCTCACTTTTAAATTTGGATTTTGGCTCTGAAGTGTATATTTTTTGTTTGTTATAATCAGTATAAAATCCAGAAAGTCAAAGGGTGTAAAAACTAGCTATTTTGAATCAAGGAAATGATGGAACATCCACCCATTGCACAAGCAATGACCGAAGCCAATACAACAATTAAAAATGTGTGAAGAACAAAACCACTAGTGTACAGGAGAGAAATTCAGCGCCTGTGACATTAATAGCAACTTCAAGAGAGCAGAAGTGAAAGTATACAATCTATCTTTTACAGAAGACTTCATGAACAAAAGTTCAGAAGGAGAATTGGAATGTTATTGAGCGAAGAAAAGCTTTAGCCTTGAGGAAAGTGTTGAGAAAGAAATAATCTGCTCGGAATACCAAACAAACAAGCAAGTAATGTCATGTCGTGGCTTCTTCTTGTAAGAATTGCCCTCCCAGTCGACCAGGTACTGGAATCCCCTGCCCCTGCGCCTGCGCCTAGAGTCCAGGATCTCCTGCTGAACAGGACCGCCCTCGATGATTCTCGGTGGCGGAGGTGGGGTGGATGGAGGAACCAGAGGGGATGATGAGACCGGCTTGAGCAGGGACACGTGGAAGACTGGATGAATCTTCATGGTTGGGGGGAGCTTGAGCTTGAATGCAACGGGATTAATGACAGAGTCCACCTCCAGCGGACCCACAAAGCGTGGACCCAGTTTGCGGAACGTTCCCGCCAAGTTGAGGTCGCGGGTAGATAGCCATACCTTAACTCCGGCCTTGTACGTCGGGGCCGGACGTCGACGGCAATCAGCGATCCGCCGATTGCGTTCGGAGGTGCGGGACAAGGCCGACCTGACCTCCCGCCAAACGCGATGCGCCCGCTTCAGGTGTAGCTGGACGGAAGGGACCTCAACCATCCCCTCCTGAGATGGGAACAGCGGCGGCTGGTAGCCGTAGGCGGTCATGAAAGGCGAACGCCCCGTGGCCGACGAGACCAGCGTGTTGTGCTTGTATTCCACCCATGGTAGATGGTCGGCCCAGGAAGACGGTCGATCGAGGCACACGCACCGTAAGGTGGCCTCCAAGTCCTGGTTGGTCCTTTCGGACTGTCCGTTGGACTGAGGGTGGTAACCGGAGGACAGGCTTGACATGGCCCCCAGGGACCGGCAGAAGCGCTTCCATACCCGTGACACGAATTGCGGCCCTCGGTCGGACACCATGTCGATGGGAATTCCGTGAAGCCTGAAAACATGAAGCACAAGCAGGTTGGCAGTCTCTAGGGCTGACGGAAGTTTAGGTAGGGCAATGAAATGGGCAGACTTGGAGAAGCGATCAACAACGGTGAGTATGACGGAGTTGCCCCTAGAGACAGGCAGACCCGTGACGAAGTCCAGGGCTTGTTGTGAGACCAGGGTCGTGGTGGTATCGGCAAGGGATGCAGGAGTCCAGCTGGAGGTTAATGCGAAGCTTTACTTGACGCGCAGGCGAGGCATGCCTTGACGAGGTCGGTGATGTCCTTTGTCATCTCTGGCCACCAGAAGCGTTGAGCGATGAGTCCGAGGGTACGGCGGACGTCGGGATGGCATGCCACTCTGGAGGAGTGGCCCCATTTCAGCACTTCGGAGCGCAACTGGACCGGCACACACAACTAGCCCTCAGGACCGCCGGACGGAGTGCCGGCCTCATCCTGTGCCCCCTGGATCCGCTGCTCGATCTCCCACCACACGGATCCTACCAGGCGGTGGTCTGGAATTACGCTGTCGAGTCCTGGTCCCTCCTCGACCGGGTCATGGATGCGTGACAGCGCGTCGGGCTTGGTGTTCTTGGACCCCGGTCGATATGTTAGCGTGTAGTTAAACCGGCTGAGGAGCAAGGACCATCGTGCCAGTCGTGGGTTCAGTCTCTTTACAGTCCGGATGTATGCAAGGTTCTTGTGGTCAGTGTACACGGTGAACGGTTCGCGGGCGCCCTCCAACCAGTGTCTCCATTCTTGAAGGGCGAGGACTACGGCCAGCAGTTGCCGATTTCCCACGTCGTTAGTTGGCCTCGGCCGGAGTGAGGCGGCGGGAGAAAAAGGGATGGAGCTTCTGGTCGACTGGGGAACGCTGGGACAGCACCGCCCCCACTCCTGAATCGGATGCGTCCACCTCTACAATAAAAGACAGCTGGCGGGGTCGAACCCGGAATTAGCTCGATGGCGCAATTGTAGGGACGGTGTGGCGGTAGGGACTGAGCCCTATCTTTGCTGAACAGAGCACGGAGGTCATGATAATCTTTGGGGACATTGTCTAAACAAATCTGTTCGGGCGGGGCGACTTAGCCCTTCTTCGGCCGAGCGTAGGCAATGCGCGTAACAATGAGAACTCCAATTATCTATGGATAACCTGCCCCAGTCGATCGCCGGTTGATGACACCTCAACCAGGGTAGCCCAAGAACGATCGGAGCTGCTCGTGAGGGCATGACAAAAAAACGACCGTTTCTCCACGTGGTTTCCCGATAACTTTAAGGTTAGGGGTTGCGTAACCCGTTTAACGTCCGCCAGGAGCCGCCCGTCTAAATCGCAAACTCTCTCAGACTTCTCTAGCTCCTCAACTATGCAACCTAACTTGGCGATCAGCCCGGGATCGATGAAACAATCGTCAGCCCCCGAATCGACCAGGGCCCGTATTCGGATACTGCCCCCCCGTCCCAATTATCTCGCCGTCTACCTTGAGTCTTTTCGGTTCCTCGGTTTGAATGTCCCCGAGAACCTGGATCTCGACGTCGGAGCCCTCCTCACTGGAATCGGGAGGGTCGAGGTGGTCGGCAGTCAACTTACAAGTAGTCGGCCACCGATCGATTGCCTTGAGTGCAGTCGAGTAGTTCACCCCCCGCCTCCTTCCCCTGAACCGGGTGATGAAACACTCGCTCAAACTCCGTCAAGAACGCCGGAAATGACGACCGGAGGTCCGGTCGGGCGTTGCTCACGGCCATGGCCCAAGCGCTAGCTTGGCCAGTCAAAAGACTCATCATGAACGCCACCTTGGAACTGTCGTGAGCATACGTGAGTGGCTGTTGGTCGAAAATTAGGCGACACTGATGAGTGAACTGCCCGCAAAGGCCGGGTTCACCTCCATAGCGGGGCGGGGGCGGCAAATTTGGTTCCCGTCTGTGGAAAACGGGCAGGGAAGTACTGGTCGTAGCGACCATCGGGTCGGAACCCGGGGCATTGCTCGCCAGGAGACTACCAAGGTGGGCGTCCAGATTCTCAAGGCGGTGGGCCAGCTGGCCGACGGCGTTGCGGAGGTCCGCGAGCTCCGTCGACTGCTGTCCCACCAGCCGTCCTTGGCTGGCCAGAGCTCTATAAATCTTTTCTGAGTCTGCAGAGTCCATGGTCGGATTATTCTGTAAGGATTGCTTTTCCGGCAACGCAGAAACAGAGAAACAAGATGCGTTGACAAGGAATTTATTATTCTGACTGGACAAACTATTTACAAAAACAGAACTATACAAATCATCACGCGGTGCCGAAAGTACAACAGAAAGTGCTGGTGGAAAACTCACACCAGGAAAACAACGCGAAAAACAGAAAGTGCTTGCAAAAGGCAAGAAACATAAAGCGAATGAAAATAGCTTACCACGAAAGGGTAAGTTGAGCCAATTGGCGAGCAAACACGGCCAAGAAGGACAAAGGCTAGATGCGGAGTCAATGGACGGAAACGAGGTCGAGAAACACGTGAAGCACATAACAAGAATGGCGAGAATAGACACTTGGGACATGAACATGAGCACAAGGAATAATCCGACGCTGAGCTGTCAGCGTGGCGCGTTTAAATAGCGTGGTAATCATAATCATTGATGGGTAACAGGTGCGTGGCAGGTGGGCGCGTCTCTCCAGCCGTGACGACAAGACAGGAAACAGGTGCTGGAGTGAACGCCCCCACGTCAGCTGGGCAGACAATAACAAAACATGAAGCATGGCAAAAACGGATCATGACACTTCTGGTATAGACTCAATGATGAACAACATGACGACAGCACAAAATGAATTGAAAAGAAACATTTTCTCTGCCAAATGAAACAATCAAACTGATTGGGCGAGCATTCATCAGAAAGCAAATGAACAAAGAACCTCCGCAGGGGCATGAAGTTGAAATGACATGGGCTTGCCAAGTAAATCTCCGGACTCAAATACTATATCACATACATTTCATCTGAAAGAAAAAACTAAGAAAACTGAAGGAGGCAGTGGTGAAAGGCTGGGAAAGCATCCCAAACAAAGAATGCAACAGTTGATAAAATTCTGTGGGTCACAGGCCTGATACACTTGAAAACCTTATGTCAAGTAAACTCTCTTTCTTTCTCTTGCTCTCTCTCTCACTCTCTTTCTCTCTCGTGGTACTTTACCCATTTAGGGACTATTAAAGGGACATACAAAAATCCACTTCCGGTCTTACTTAGTCCGTCATTTTAAAAATATTCTCATCCTACGTCTCAAAAATCGGCGTCCGTCTGGGATGATTCCGCCCCAGGGATAAAATGCCATCTCTGGTGAGAAAAATTAATTTTGAAAACTGTGGTGTCATAGAATTTCAATTTGTTTGATGAACATGCCACATCCTCTTGAATAGCTGCCATTTGTGAGTCTATCTTACTGAGAAATTGCTTGTATTTTATGATGTATTAAACATCAAAATATCACTAAAAAATAAAGCTAATTTGACAATGTAGGACACCCACCCACTATGACGTGCTCTCATTGTATCATCGGTGAGGCTACATCTATATATATATATATATATATATATATATATATATATATATATATCAGGATTTGTTCCTTGCCAGGATCTCAATCTCACTTCGGGTAAGTGATTTTTTTTTTGTCGTATATAGAATATTTTTTTCATGTTTTAGTTTTTGTATGATGTTAAAATACTTTGCTTTGACTTTATTTGGCATTCTTTTTTAATTACTTCACACTAGGTCTTTTATACAGTCTAAGGGGTCAATCAGAATAGGATGCTGCAGATGAAGCAGACCAAGAGAAACTGAATAGTGATAAGCAAGGAGCTTTGTAGCACAACAGAGACTCAAAGAGAGATCATTTGAGGTGGACATCTCTTAGAGGCGTACACACACAATCTTATCTGTGGATGATGCTTATGTAATGGGACTGAGAGAAGACTGAATGCTCCCGGAACAACATGTTTCCACCTTCCATAACTGTGTGTGTGTGACCTGAAAACACACAGTACACCATGTAGGGGGTGGGGGAGTTTTTTTTTTTCTGGAAGGGGGCGGGGGGCAACCCTAGGAGTAGTTGTATTAATTATAGATGGTTGCTGACAGCCTCTCAGGTATTAATAGAAAGCTACTACAGTATGTCAATTCATTCCATGCTTAAATATAGACTTGCAAAGCAAGGATAGAATTCAGGGGTATTTTGTTTTTTGCAAGGGATCTTGTAAATTACAAATCCTGGTCTGCAAAGTCCCTCAAAGTAGTTGAAAACAAGCGTGTGGATCTGATGTATGATCTGAAAACATAGAGGACATAATTGCCTGATGGAGTGAAGTCTTAGCTAATTTGACATAGATATTGATTAAAGATTTTAATTAAATATTGATGAAGAGAATTTAGGACACCCTTTTTAATTTCTTCAGCAGCTGTCAAAGAGTTAAATTATGTATTTATCATGTCGTAACAATATATTGTCTGTGTGCTTTCCATCTGCAGTTTCAGGTGATATATGCAGCGCCAGTATAACCTCCAACCTTATTTTGCTAAAAGAGCAACTCTGAGATTCCGCAGAGAGTCCGGGTCAATGAGAAAGCAAAGTGAAGAGTGACCTTGGCAGTGAGTAGGAAAGGACAAAGGAAGTGAGTCCATAAAGATGATAAGAGACTGCAAGACAGGCAGGAGCGGGAATAAATCCATTAAAGGAAGATGAGCAGAGGCAGAAGTTATTACAGAAAAGCCAAATAAATGAAAATTGCCAAATAAATAAATATAAATAAAAAAATAATAAAAAAATAAATCCTACTGAGAGTTCGTCTGGCAAATTTTAATAAGTAAAAAAAAAATCATAATGCACACGGTTTACTTACTAGTAAATGACCTAAAAAAACTGAACCATGAGAATTTTTTAAACTGAAAATAAAGGGAAATGTGTTATCTACAAAGTCTGAAAATGCAAACCTTACCGTACACAATTTTCTTGTTGTTATTATTTCCTAAGAAATACATGTTAGGCTGGATATTCAGATGCATATGAAAAATGAAAGGTGAAAAGGAAGATGAATAATGTTCTATAATTTTAAATATTTTAAATTTTATAGTCATGCTGAATAAAGATGAAGCCACACCACAGTGCCGCTGGATCTTAGGTCCAAGTGGCAGGTGACAAGTCGGACTAAACTATTCTTTTCTCTTACATAAACTTGGCAAAGTTTATTGTGAAACATCAGACCAAGACTCACAAGTGGGGCGACCCGACAACAATGATTCACAAACCAGTGTTTGACAGCTGAAGCAAGCATGACAAGCGCACAGGGTTGCTTTAAAAATGATGGAATCCAAGCACCATAATTTAAAAAATGTAACATGGTTACTTCATATTACTCCAATACCAAATTTGCTAATGAAGACTAAAATATATGTATTACAGTACTATTTATTTGGAAATTTTGGTCCTATGAATATGTAAAGGGGAATTCAACTGCCAAAAATTCTTTGCAATAAAATGTGTGCCTTCAGTAGTCTTTCGGATTAATGTTGCGTTTGTGGAATATGAGGTAAGCAGCAAAATCCACCCATTTTTAGCGATCTCATTTTGTCACCTCTGTCAACTGTAAATGACATCACAGCTGCTCAAGGTTCCGGTCACGACCAATCATAGCTCACATGTTTTCTGAAGCTGAGCGATAATTGGTCATTAGTTGAGCCTTACGCAACTTTGATGTCATTTTCAATCGATTGAAGTCACAAAATGGTGGATTTTACTGCTTAACTCACAAAATTAATCACAATATTGTCTATTCTTGTAAAGATTTTTTGGGGGGTTGACTTTCCCTTTAATAATATGCATTGTTTTGGAATGAAGGAGAAAATCAGAGCACCCAAAATCTTGTTACCCAAATTGTTAATGTTGGAGAAAATGTGGCCACAGTGTCATCCTCCATCTGTATGGGAACGAAGGTGTGTTCTCACGTTAATGTTCGCTTCTTTTATTAATTTTAGAAATATTCAAATTTCTCCAACCTGTCCTAAAGCTAAACTTTATACCAAACTGATCAACTGGATCAATATTGGTCAATATTTAGCATTTTATGCAAAATTGCTGATAGACTGTAATGTCATAAGACAAAACTGTCAGCAAGGCAAGAAATTTTCTCTTGACGGAAAATAGAACATTGTCTGAAAACAAGAAACCATAAACCTATTTCAACTAATAAGAAGACAAGCAGAACGTCAAAGCACTACAACATTGTTCACTCCTGGGTTCTTCTGTGCTGCCATAGTGTATACAGTAGATGTTTCATGATCTGTCTTTGTGGTTGTTGGTTTCATATTTAGTTTCATGTTTTTTCCTTGTGTTTGGTGTGTCTCGTCATTGTTCATTGTGTCCAACTGTGTTTGTCTACCCAGTGTTAATCAATCAGGTCCTTCCAACCCTTTGCGTCTTGTCCAGGTGCTCCTCGTTGTCTTGTCAATTTGTTTGCATTTAGTTCCCTCTTTACGTTCAGTTCTTGTTGGCGCATGGTTTTTGTCAGTTGCCCTTGTCGTTGTCCCGGTCAGATGTTATTCATGTCAAGGTGTCCTGTCTCCTGTTTCTTCGAGTCTTTCAGTTTTCTTAGTCATACTCACAGTCACAGTCATAGTCACAGTTATTTAGTTCTTTTCAAATCCTTGTTTTGGTGATCCTGGTTATTTTGCACTTTGATCTTTTTGTTTTTCTCAGTCCCTTGTTTGGCTTTTTATTTTCAATTAAATACCATTTAAGTTACCCCTGCCTCGCTTACCTGCGTTTGGGTCCTCCTCAAACTCAACCACAACCTGATAAGTTGAGCCTGAATGCTAAATTTTACCCTTGTTGAGTGCTTTTTCGCAGGGAGACGAAAGTTCCTCGAAACTAATAGCGCTCATATTGTTTTTTTTTTGTTTTTTTTTAAACTGCTAGTCCGAAATCTATTTTGCGTTTAAAAAAAATAGCTACAGTACTTTTTACTTAATCTCTTTAATTCAAAATATTTTCCATCACTCATCTTGCTCAAAAATTTGGCCACGGACATTCACCCAATCACAGACATAACCAGGAGACAGGCCGTGTTTGAAGAAATGTAAATATCTCCGTTGGTGACAGATACACTAAACTTTTGATACGAGATATGCTGTAGTCATACCGAATGTGCGTTGAGCTATTCCTGTGACACAATTTCATAAAAAGTCAATACATTTGCCATAGATGGGGCCGAATCTGTACAGTTGTCTGTGTTTACTTCATCACAGACACGGCACATATATGCCAGCTAAAAAGAGGACAAATAATGTAGGCCAAACAATCATTGCCATCTGTGGCCACCAGGACTTGTTCAACACAGCCAGCTTCCAATATGAGCCAAAATGGAGCATGCTAGTCGGGACAATAAATATATGGACTTGTCTACAGCTGTTGAACCGAGATAGCAATAGTTTAACCAAAAGCCCTGGCCACCTGAATGCCTGGCAATGTTTTTTTGTTTTTTTTCAGGTTGTAAACGTGTACATTTCATGTCATAGAGTTTATCAGTATTTCTTTAAAGTTTTTCTTTTTTCAATGCATTTTCACTATGGTGGAGGTCGACTGTAGAGTAAATAATATACCAGTTATTTAAATAGATACAGTATCCTGCTCCATCATCTCATTGAAACGGTGATGTGTATTGGCTTTTTCAAGCTCGCTGAGAAAACCCTGATTGCATAAAGCTTAGTTAAAACAGCAGAAAACTTAGCAAACTTGCATCTTGGCCATGCTTGATAGCGGAATGGTTCATTTGTTTATGTTAGCACATCTCCAAAGGGGGAAAACAAAGTGGGACACAAGGACAGAGGCAGAGAGAGTGAAGGGGACAGATTACCAAGGGAAAGAATGAGGCAATTGCAAATTTTTCTCTTTTCTCAGTAGATGTATCTAAAGGTATCTCAGTATGGCTCAGGAATCGCCACTATTCCCAATGTGCTGCTCTGTAATTGGCTCCCTCATTATTTCTGGGATTTAAGAGCATCGTGGCTACTATGCTGGCATATCAATGAGTGTCAAATTTTTACCCATTGGCCAACTGGAGCATCATTAGGGATTCAGTCAGTCAGTCACACTTTAGGATTTAACCTCAATGAGTCATGACCAATTGCAGGGTTGATATCAATTTAAGAGCAAACAGATCAAGCTCAGACATTGAGATTTTAAAAAAACAAAAAAAAAACAACTTTCTGTATATTAGTAATTATTTGGGATTTTGTTTTTCACCAATACAGACGAACGATCATTTCCTGCTTCCCCAAACCAACATTGATCATTTTCTTCCCTTCTGTAGTACAAATGTATCTGTTGTTGCAACTTAAAATAATAAAACATTTTATTCCCGCTTCGGAATTTAGGGTCGTAGGATGATATAAAAAAAAAAGTAGTCAGAGAAAACATTCAGTCGCACGTTTTGCTACTTTGTAAACTCTTCAAAGACTTCAGATGGTGAGGCGATGAGCTATCTCAAAATCTCTGATGCGTATTAGTACCTTTCATTCAAGTTCCTCGCATTCTATCACCCCTACAAGTGTTTTATGTGCATTGAATAATAATAGTTGTTTATTTAACAGTGACATTTCCACATTGTAACACAAATATTTCTAAATAAAGGCATGATTACAGATGTTACTCACCGTAGATTCACTTCGAGCCGTGGAGGTTTCTATTCCAAGAAGTACCTTAGGACACAATGTAGTGGCATAATGTTTGCTAACCATCCATCCTTTTTCCAAAGCACTTATTCTCATTATTAGCGATTAGCTTAGCCGCACCTTGGCTTGGCTTCCTCACTTTTAATTAGGTAGCCTCTGCCGCCTACGTCGCCAATGAGACTCATCAACAATCCATGGATGTTCTACTCTTTCTTCTGGGATGTAGAAAGTGTGGTGGAAAGTCACTTGTACTTGTCAATTTGAACACTTTGTCCAATATTTATAAAGTCCACCCCCATGGCAGTGCCACGGGCCGTCTGATGCCAACATTTGCACCCCTAATTCAAACATTTATGATAAATATTGTTTTGAGAGTTGAGGACATGTACGACCTATAATTTTTTTCAGTCGCCATATCATGAAATTTGGACGCATCCTAGAGAGTCCTGTTTTAAATAAACCACTCTGCGACAGTTAAAGCTGCATTAACAAATGGCTCACTCTTACTTCTGAAGTCCAGTGCAGTGGCGCCATGTTACCTCCTACGTCATGCAGCAGATGCTTGGACTCCTAAAGTGACACGATCCAGACCAGCGGTATATTTGAGGTGGTGTTCAACGTCGGCCTAATTTACTGATATCGGACCGATTCAAGTGGTCATCCTTTTTTCCTGGTCATTTTAATTATTGTAGTCGTCTTGAGATGCGACACTTGTTAGATGATAATCCTCAAGTAGGACCTTCAGGACTTTACCTTGAACAGTAAAAATGTGATTTTTTTTTAAGGGGGGGGGGTAATTATTAGTAATTTGTACACACAAAAAATGGGACAAAGTTACATAACTCACATTTTGTCCAAAATGAGCTGAAGTACAGGGTGCAGCTTGGAACCGCAAGAACTGATGGGAATTGCACAACACGTTTGGCTTTATTCAAACATACGTTGTGGTAATATGCTTCAATTTTGCAGCCGTAATCTCACTCAAGGTCTTTTTGCCAGTCAGCTATGAGGGAATTGGTGACCTGACAGATGCACGGCACTTATGCTGAATAAGGCCAAATACATCACAATTAATTTTTGTTTTCTTAATATTCTGAGCAAGGGTTACAAACGTAACATGAAGTGTATGTTGCACTTGTCAACATGGAAATAAACAAGCCACAACTCCACGATTGTCATTTCACATTAATATCAAATATTCCCACTTTGCCACCCTTTTCTGTCTGTTGTAATGCATCTTTCATCCCGCTATGTCATCATATGCGCCAAATCAACTTTTCAATTTCTTTGTATGAGACAAATATGAAAATGCAAAATGCTAATACAGCTGAGGTTTGCTTTTTTTTTTTTCATTATTATTTTTATATACATTTGCTGTGCACGCAGAGGGTGAAAGCAGTGCGAGGGAACGTTGCTCATGATTTTTTAGTGTACATTATTACCCAAGTCTGTATGTTGTAGCCAGGGGTGTAACATCAAATTCTGGGCAGATATACACCGCTTCCTGAGGGCCCGCTGCCCCCACCTGACATTCACACACGCACACGTGCGCACACCCACACACACATTGCAGTCCATCCCGGAGTTGTATTATGTATGGATCGTGAATTGTTTTGTTTTGAGTTTGAGCATGCCTATTAATGACACCAAAGTATAGTGCACCTATTATGAAGTCCTTCCTACAGGTTAACTAAAATTGTTAAAGGGACGCTTCATTGGCGTTAACTTTGGCACTTATATAATAGATATGCATATAAAAATGACATAATTACTAAAATGCCCCCCACTCAAAGACTCTGTAGTGATTTAAGTTTTTGTGTATGTGTGTGATGAGATTTACAAGAAATTGGCACGTCCCCTTTTGTTATTTTTTCCGCTTTCAGCATCCACATCACATCAGGGAGGCAAGCAAGGTAATATTGCTCGCTTTGTCAGAACGGTTGTCTAAAACGGCGACCGATCACCACCCAAATGCAAATGCCCATTATTACTCTTATTAACTTCCCTTGTCCACTTCAACCTCTGAAAGTATAAAAGTGTTCTGCACAATAGTTTGGATTTATTGACATCAAACGTGAGCTCATGTGATCACCTCCACACGATCAAAAATACCATGCCGATCTTCACTTACACAGGCTGAAGCGGACAAAAGCAAGAATGTGCACACAAACCGGGTTATATTTCGGATATTTAGCTAAGCTAAAGTTGTGTTCCTTCCCCGGTTAACAGTAGGATAACGGCATGGCTAATAACAACAATTAGCTTGAGGCTGTAAAACCAAAAGACGTTAGCACAACAAAATTGAAAACTCTTGGACTTTTGGGGGCCCAAAGCAAAGTTTCCTTTGTGGGCCCTCTAACTGATCCACCGCACCAATCGAGCCGCTCTAAAACCTATCATGTCAATGAGACTGCAGCAATCTCTTCATTTATACTTTTTGTCATTACATTGGAGCCTTTATAATCAGCTACCACTGGACAAGTCAAGTCAGGACTACGCCCCAGAAAAATTGACATTTTCCTATCTGCTAATGTTTTTTAATTTGATCCAGTTGAGTTATGTCAGTGCTTCTCAATTAATCAATATTCTGTTATGCCCCCCCCCCCTCCAGCAAGAAGAAAACAATTTGCGCCCCCCCACCACCTCCCACTCTCCGCCGCAACTATAAACATTAGCATTTTCGTTGCAAGACAAACCTACACCGTAGTGTTAATACTCGCTGCGCACAATAGGCAATGAGAGCGCCACTGCTAACTACTGGAGTGGATGTGCAATTACACTTTATTGTAGTACGGTGGAAATAAAAGCATGTTACCCTGATTCACGCGCGCCCCCCTCAGCATCGCACCGTGTCCCCCCAAAGGTGGGCCGCCCCACTATTTGAGAAGCACTGAGTTAAGTCATTGAATTTACACGTTAATGCAATAGACTGATGATTAATATTTATACACAAACAAAATGGTTTTAACCTAATATCAGATAAGAGTGAGAATTAATGCATTTATGAATTGTACGATAAACAAGCCCATGGAAAGTATCTGAGGTAAATGTTTGGCTCGCTGGTAGGCGAGGTGGAGGAGGACCGAAGAAACGCAGGGAAGCCAAGGTAAGGGTAATTAAAAGGGAATTTAATTAACAAAACCAAAACCGAAAGACAAACAAGGGACTCTGAATAAATAAACGTGACCAAGTGCAAACCAAGGAAGACGAACAAAACGCGGCTGTGGGAGACTAAACTTGACTAAGAAACGGGGACAGTAACAAATACTATGAGCATGAACGGGGGTAACGAGCAACAATGACATGAGGACAAGGCAACGTAAGGGCACAGTGAAGTCCGCAAAATGGGGCAATGCACCGACGCCGAACCGTCGGCAAGGGGTGCTTAAATAGTCCATTGATTAGGGGAGCAGATGGGAGTCAGGTGTGTGAGGCTAACGGAGAACCGGTGTGTGGCTGGTGGGGAAGGAGCGCAGAAGGAAACGCCCCCACTCAGCTGACAAAGGTAAACAAAAACAAAGACAAGGCATGGGACGTGAAAATGACAACAAAAAACCCTGACATGACCGACACGGGTCATGACAGTAAATTAGTATTGAAGTACCAAAATGAGAACCCATACCTAATTATGTACACATTTTTTCTTTCTTTCTTCATGGTATAAAATCAAATTTACCATGTATCATTGGAGTTGCATTATTATTATTATTGTGGCTGCCAAATTATTAAATGTCTAATATTGTAAGCACATTGGTGCCAACCAATTTTTTTGAAATATAAAACAAAAAATAAACACAGAAGTAAATAACACAGACATGGCCAAACAAGCCTAATGCAAGTTCTACCGTTGAGTTCAGGACATCTTTAGTTAATGCTAGTGAACTCTAACGTTCCCGAAAATAAAATGAATAGGCACAGCGCACAGACACAATTCAAGCTTTTTTCCTTTTGAAATATCGGTTAAAATAAATTAAGTTAGGTCGTGTCATGACAACGTAGACAATGTAAGTTGCTATTCTCAATTTAAACACAAGGCCCTAACATTATCCGCACTTACCTCGAATTTGTTCTTCATCTTTTCTTTTTTTCTTTTCTTTTTCCGTACCGATCACTCTTTTTGACATTTTGCTTGGTGCCCTTGTTTCCACACAATTGCACGTTGTCTCGCGGTCTAATCATAGCAAAGTGAGATGTAGCATCATTCATTGGTTTGCCATAAATGGAGCGCACGTTGTGCATACGCATTAGTAAGAGGATGTGTCTGCAATGGGTTGCCAGATTGGGGCCCTTTGAAGTTGGGGCCCTAAGCGGCTGCGTTATTGGCATATAGGCAGGACCGGCCCTGATGTTAAGCGAACAAAAAGTTCCAGCAAGGAGACTGACTCTACAGTCAAGTGTGGCCGCATTGGAACGCTACATTTAGTGTCCACGTGGCCCGCAGCGCTTACGTTCCAAAGAATAAGAAGGCGTATGGTAGTTACACTGGAGCAAATCCTCATCTAAATAAATGTACAGTCTCCTCATTCCCACTGCAGTTTCTGTAAATATCCCGACTGGTTCTTTTATGCCGCGTATCCTCACCATGACCCACAAGGAAGCAGTGCGCGCGTCCTAACAGCATGATCTATGTACCTCTGCTCACTTCCACAGTTCCTCCTTCTGATATAAATCAGTCAAATTGGGGTTAATCCCTTTGATATGTTGAAGTGGTCATAGGTAGGGATGTCCGCCTGAATCATGGGGCCAATTGATCACTGTTTGTGGACGTTATAAGCAATTAAAGTACAATGATTTACAATGGAGGGTTTGTAATCGGTCCCTTATGACTCTAGTGGTAACATGGGGAGAGCGGAGGGGGGCGCGGCCATATACCTCATTTAAAGGATGTGTTTTTCAAGTCATCACTTCTTTCCTAATTTCGCCAAAATGAATAGATCCAAAAAGAAAATAACTAATTTCAGTTTACTGTTCAATAACATTTTATTAACTGAGCTGGTTAGTGCAAAATGGGCCATCTTGGATCTTGTCTTCTTTCTGTACAAGGCTCTTGAATAAAGTTAATGGCATAAGTACCAGCAGCTCAGGGTACTTATGTCATTAAATTTATTTTTTTTATTATGATTAGCATCAGTATCATCAATTATAATAAGCAAGTACCAAAATGAGTAGGTTATTAGTTATAGCAGCAGATTGAATGAAGAATAGAACGAATGTGGGAATCTTGGGTGGGTTCAAGAATCTAGATATATCACACACAATCGAGTGTGTATGTGATACCACTGGCGCAACGGGTTTTTCCTCAGACTCTGAAGATGCTAACGACAAGTTGTCAGTCAGGTTGCTCTGTTTTTATTGTTCAAATTATAGGAGACTCACAGCACGAAAAATACCAAGGTCATAGGAGTGTTTAATGCAGAAAACACGCAAAACATGCCTTGTAATTTGATCGATGTGTGTAATGTGTAAATTCTTATTGTAAGTTGTCAGAATTAAGGACATTTCCACTGATTGATAACTTTTAATTATTAAAAATATACAATTTAATTTGTAAATATGTCGATGGTAAATGCACATGAAAAATTTGAAAACAAGGTGATGAGCTAATTATTTTTCACAAATCCTTTAAAACCTTCATTACAGAAATACTGTCAGTTATTGAAAACCGTTCGGTACACATCAGCAAAGCAAACACAGTACGTTTTCATTAATGCTCAGACGGTAGCCCATCGCTGCTACCCTGTGAAAAACATTTACATCCATTTTCTTCCGATTTGCTATTTTTACATGAAAGGGGTTTCTGCGTTACAGACATCCCATTAATGTGAGAATTTTAGAAAAATTACTAAATGGGACTTGCATGTTTTCCTTTTTTTTTTTTTTTTTTTTTTTACAAGTCAGCTACACTATATTAATTTTACATTTGCAGTTATTTGCTCATGTACTGCATACGTTCTCTCTTGGATGATGGTGACTATGAGTGGACGACTGTGTATGTGTCACTAGATTTTTAGTTGTTACCTCTTTTCTTTCTCTTTTTCGAATGGCTTACAATCAATGCTTCTGCCCAGCCAGTGCAGCTACATGTCCACTGCTTTTTTTGTTTAAGACCGTAGCTTTGGGGAACCAAAACAGGCTCATATAGTCCTACTGTCGGTTCAAACAAAAGCCAGCAACGCTACGTGGTGGCATAATCCAAGTGAAACAAATAAAAAAAAAACGCATCAGAAGAAAAACACTTCACTGCCAGCAAGTCATAGATGTGGCTCGATTATGTCATATGCGGCACCTTCACGATTTCGCTGTGGCGCTATCCCCACCCGGAAGTGTTTCAAAGCGTAACGCTAAGTCCATTAAATACGCGGTTAATGTGTATCAATTTGCGAAGCCGTCCATCATGGCAACAGGGATATTTAATAGTTTAATGCAACATATGAACATTTCAAAAAAATCGTGTTCCTTACACTTACAGGGAGAGTCAAAAGAAAAACTTCTTTACAATAATATTTGCTACGTGGCTGTACTAGTCTAAACACAGAATTTTGATTAATATTGCGTTTGTGGAATATGAATTTAGCAGCAAAGCCACATGGTTTTATTCAACTCAGGCGGCGGCCATTTTGCCACTTGCTGTCAAAAGAAAATTACATCAGAGTTGTTGATTAACACTGGGTAGACAGTTGTTCGGTGTTTAAAATGTTCTTTTATAAGGTATGTCTCTGAGTGCGATTTAAATTTAAAAATTAAACTTAGTCTACATCAACAATGAAATAAAAGCAAAGTCCATTATGCCAAAATTTTCTGCAAAATGTAAACCTAACAAATGGAGGTCGGATTTCATGAAATTGAGATAATATATTATGAGTGGTCGATGAAAAGAGTGAAGTTGGTTCTTTGAGAGGCTCTTATTACTCCAAACAGGCATCCTCGCCTAAAATACACACCTTGAACAGTGTTTTCACCCAAAAAGATAACAGAAGTTGTCAGCAGGGTTATTATAGGATTGGAATTCTAATTAGAGTTAGTTTTTATTTTGTTTTGATTTTCTTTTCAAATTTAGTTTTATTTTTCAAGGCAACTTTCTTAGTTTTTATTAGTTAGAATTTTTTTCAGAAACAATTTTAGTATTAGTTTTCATTTTTAAAGAAATTGGTGTTGTGCTTGTGTGCAAGATTAGAAGCACACTTAGTATTCAATCGTAAAAATTCCACAATAAATATTTTTAAAACATTTTGATAATACAGGGTATAGTTGAATTACAATCAGCGCGGAACATGATACTGCTTCTAAAATTAAATGCATGCACCCTAATTAAATGAAGCTAGGATGTCTTGTTTGCCAAGTTTCCAAATTCTAAAGTGGATTGAATTCTTGTTGAGATTTATTAAAGCTGTACAGTGCACTATTTTTTGTGTCTACATATTTTTCATATATGAAACAGAAAAAGGAAAGCCCTTTTTACATTATTATAGCGTTGTTTTTTGGGATGAGTTCAGGTGAGCCATTCAACCCAAAACACACACGCAAACCAATCTCCGTCTGCAGGTTTCTATCTTATGGGGTGCTGCTTGTATTGATGACGGTTTGTGCGACACACATTCAGAGAACTACAACTCCCAGACAACCTTGCCTTTTTCCGGCTAATGATTGTGCATTAATATCGAAATAAATACATCTAACATCAACCCTAAAGGCTTGTATATTAAATTAATTGCCACAGATTAAAACAAAATACATTATCACTGCAATTATATTTAGTTTTAGTTAGTTTTATAAACATAAAATGGAGTTTCAGTTAGTTTTTGTTTTTGGTTGTCATTAACAGTGGTAACATACGATGGCTGCCCTCCGGCTTCAGCTGCAAGGGGCCTATTGAGCCCATTCATATTTAAATCCTTGTGGTCCCCATGGAAATTAAAGCTGGATTTGAAGGTTGCAAGAATTTAGTGTGGTCGAGTCGCACTGAAAGCTACGTTGTGTGGCCGACAAATTCAGCCTTCGGTGGCTTGTGAATTTGGACACAGCCTGTGATTCCTGATTGGCTTGGGAACGCCTCTGGATTGCACCGGAAGAGCTGGAAGGGAAAATCAGTCTGGGGTACCCCCCTGTTTCGGCTGCTGCCCCTGCATCCCGACCCCGGATAAGCGGAACAAAATGGAACGAAGTTTGTCTCATGAAAATGGTGTAAA
The DNA here is from genome assembly GCF_059441095.1 of Idiotropiscis lumnitzeri. Taxonomy (NCBI): domain Eukaryota; kingdom Metazoa; phylum Chordata; class Actinopteri; order Syngnathiformes; family Syngnathidae; genus Idiotropiscis; species Idiotropiscis lumnitzeri. The sequence continues at coordinate 20,569,620 of NC_142397.1, read as the reverse complement.
ATGTCATTCAGCCAGCTTGTACTCTCTCCTGGTAGAACAAAAGTAATCTGTTTTCCAAACTTCTGGACTCAGGCTGTGAGCTCAATATATCCGCACTCAACACTAATAAATGGTCTACGCTTTTCATGTGTTGTAGAATACACTGGCAAGTAACTCTGATGACTAAGTCACTTCAATTTCACCTTGGAATGCTTTTTACTGTTCTTGAAGACATTGTTGATATGCAGTTAGTCAATAATTCTTAGCTTGATATTTAGCTGTAGAAATTATTGTTCATGCAGTTGCTCCCAGTAGATTTGCATGCAGTAAGTACGACTCTCTTTGTCCCACCATCCATAAAAAGATTTGTTAGCCACTGAACCAATTTGGCCTGTACATGGAAAAGAATTGGATGCAAACAGCCAGAAAGAGAGATAAACGTGACCAATATGCTCAAGTTTGAACCTCACATATGCTTTTATTTGGCTTGGACAATGATGGTCTCATTTGACTCATTTCATTATTTTTACTCCCGTAACTAAATTTGCTACATCCTTTGGGGTGAGGGTGGGGGGTTTGGGGGTTATTTGGAAGGCGTATGCATTTCCAAAGCTCTGCTCTCCCCACACCCACATAGCCAATGACGCACAAAGAAAGCGATTTGATTCTTTTCCACATACTTGCCCAGGGTTAGAGGTGGTGGCCAGACCTGTTTGGAATTATTCATGTGTCACCAACTGAGTTCTGTTAAGTTCTCCCCTCAGAGCAGCAGTATGCTGCTTTGTGTCTGTCATGAAAAGCCTAACAGACCTGGAAATATATCCTGCCTGAGTTTTTGGGGGGCTCATGAATTTTGCAGGTCTTATTGCTTAACTTTAATTGATAGGGTTTTATTTTCATAGACAGCATACGTGCACCCGGTGCAAAAACTGGCTCTCTTCATTTGTTGGGTATTCCGGCAGACTGAGAGCGCGCAGTATGCATCTGTTTCAAACTTTGCTTAGTATGGTGATTCTGCTTTTGCCTAAAATATATATATATATTTTGAAATGTATCACACCAAACAGTACATGGAAGAAGAACAACCGCCCTTAGTTTCAGTCTGCCCTGTGTGTCTGTTTATTAACGTTTATTTGTGTGTTCATCACACCTAACCTGCTTTGGGATTTGGCCCAAAATAAACAAGCACACTCCGCCTCCCTACAAACTATCTTTGGAGCAAAAAAAAAAACAAAAACGAATACAAAAACAAAAGAAAAATGAAAGATGGCTGAAGCTTCTTTCTTCCTAACTTTCTCTTCAGGCTTAATATGCACAGTTTAAGTCAAAGCATGTGGCATTTCTTCTCCATATCAAATGAAGGCCCCACTGCAGTCTTCTGATATCTGAATCCGACCATGAGAATAGAGGGAATGCTGACCCATGCAGAAAGTAGTGAGATTGATTTGTGGGTTCCACAATCTACTTAAAGATGAAAACTATGAGGATCTATTTTCAGGCCCAGCGCAAGACAAACCCAAAGCGCAGTCTAACTCCATGGGTGGAGTTTTCTTTCTTTTGTCATTTTCATTGAAAGGCGCAGAAATGGGCGTTTGCGCCGTTGTGGAACTGAACCCTACCGACTTGATTCCTTGCCAATCAAAGAGGCTGCCCTAATTCACTTTCAATTCCGCACCGGATAGATCAACGGCCCACGTAGAGAGTAGGTTTTTAAGGAACTGCAATCCGATCTCCACTTGTAGACGATGTAAAGTTGGCCACTTAAAGACCGCCTTCAAACCCCTATAATGTGTCTGTATGATACGGGGCCTGTAAATGTAATTGCTTTTTCACACATTATATGCATGGCAACAACAAATTAAAAAGACGAACAGCTAACGGAACAGACAAAACAAAAAAGATCAAACAGTCAACTTCATGGTATATAATAGCACAGAAGGTGGCTGTGCATCCCACTGGCCAACAAAGTTCAGTAAAGGTTTCCACATTTCCTCAAACTCCTCTGCTCTCCCTCCGATGACATAAGTAGATTATTGGTCAGTTCTTTTATCAAATAATTCAATGAAGGTGCATCCATTTTTTGTCCAAAGTCAATCAAAATAGTTTTACAAGCCACAAAGTCTTTGGGGTAGACGCCTAGCAAAAAAAGTTTTACGGTGTGGGAAAAATGTATTCCAACAATAATTGACAAAATCTGTCCTAGTCCTCTCCAATACTTTTGCAATTTCGAACATTCCCAGACGCAATGAAAGCGGAAGCCTTGTCCCTTTAAACATTTAATATAGGTGTCTGGTATATCAGGAGACCAGCTGTTCAATTTTACAGGCGTGATGTACGTTCTCATCAACCATTTATGTTCCAATAATCTCATTCTCGTGATAACAGTTTGTTTCTAGGCTTTAAGGCACGCCCTGTGCCATTCTTACTCTGTCACAACTTCTTCAAAGTCAGAGTTCCATGCCTGTAATCTATCAGTGGAGGATTCATCGGGCTCACAATTTTGTTCATTTTGTTCAATGACCATACAGTCACAAGAATGAACACTTTATTAACTGTACAGACACTGTTGTTGTGTCTGTTTGGTTAATGTTCCCTCAGTGTGTCGGGCGTGGCTGATGTGTCCCTCTGCTCCTAATCCACTTTTCTACTTTCTCTGCAGCTCAATACCAAATGCCACACGGTACTCGGTTGCAACCCTGTGGTCACACCAGCACTAAAGCACAACACTAGCAGAGTTCATATTGACATGTGCTTCTCAGAATTAAAAAAAAAAAAAAAAAAGCAAAACAAGAAGTGGAGCCTTTGACTATCTGGCGCCTATCTTTTGGAAGCACCTCTCAGTTTCTGTCGGGGAGTGAAAATCAAGCCTCTTTAATAACGTTTGTAGTTACAGCTGACTTGGGCTTATCCTGGGTCATACAACGGTAATAATGAATTAATGCAGCTCATGAAATCATATTATTGGGGAGTTTTCAAAACAACTGATTAACATTCCACAAACTTTAAGTAACTACTATTACAGTTGGTATTTTTTAGACTTGCTTATATCTAATTACACATTACTACTGCTTAGTTGCTTCTTCTCTTGCCCAAGAATTCCCAACAATGCAACAAGATCATTCTTATTCAGACCTCTACTACTTTGCAACAGTCATGCTTGGCCCTCAGTTGGCTTTGCGGTGGTCGACTTTCCACAATAAAAGGAGACCCCCACAGCTGTCTAGGGGAAAGAGCTCTTGTGTCACTACTTTTGAAATGATTCAGTTGAAAACCGTTTTATACGTTATCTCAAATATATTTTTTAAAACGTAACTTATGGTTAAAAAGTTAAACAAATACTGTCACAGTCACACTCTAATGAATTATACATCCTTGCCTACTTTCCACAAACGACACAGAAGAGAACATTTATTCTGAGTCTTGAATAATGTTTTGACACAATAAGTGCTCCAACTGATTTTTTTCAATTTATAAATTGTCGGTAGGTTGATTTTATTTAATTTTTTTGCATTATGTTACAAGTTGAAATTTGACTTACATGTGAGTTCCAACGAAGCTGCTGCTTGAGGGATTGGACAATAAAAGGAACGTGACCAAAATCCTAATAAAGTTTCAATTACTTTATTTCGATAATGAGTCAGAGAATTTGATGCACACTGTTGTTATATATATAAATAAAATCCCTTGACATCCACCACACATATCAACAGAGCTCAACATCAGCCTGCACCTCCATCAAATTGTGTTGTGGGGTTCAGACAATTACGCAAGACCTCAACTAGACCCCGGTTCCCACAGACAAAATACATGACAGGTTCCCTGGAATCTACTATGGACAAAGTGCAAAAAAACAATAATAGCAATATCCTTTCGTCGTGTTATTGTTTTAAATATGTTTTATTATTGTGGAAACTGCAATTTGCATTGACTAATTTGGACACAATTGTTTTGTAGAATTCTGTGTCCAATGCTTTGATTTGTGATCAATTTGATTGACTGGTGCCATAAATGCCATTATCTCACATTTTCTGTATTCTAGAACTGAATTTGTGAGCCCCTCTCATTCTTACAGACTGACAGCCAAAATGCATGGTGTCAAATCCATGTCCAGAAAGTAAACAGCCACAGTTTGTCTTTTGCCCAGGTGCTTTGACTTAACAGCAGGTAAACGAGCTCTTGTGTAGAAGCACCTGTGGCCAAAGACACACTGTGGCACGGCATACTTACTGGATCTGGATTTGACACCGCTATCCGATTTGCATTTGGTCCATTGAAATTCTTTTTAATGAAGTGGGACAGTGACAGTGTGGGAAGCCTTTCTAGAGGAGTTGAAGATGCTATAGCTGCAAACAGGGGAAATACTACAAATGTCTGTTTCTTTACCATAATTTGAACTCCAGTTGGAATGATTTGCGGATGATGCCAAATTGCTGTTGTGTCTGTACTCTGCTTTGCTGAACAGTTAAACAAGAGTTAAATTTGTGGTATTATGAGGGGGAGGAATCCCAAGGTTCTTTACTTTGGTGCACAAGCAAACGATGTGAACACAGCAGAGGAAAGTGAATCTTCATGGAGCATATCTAATCTGGCATTTCTAATTAGTGCTTCAGAAGCGCTGGAATAAAAATTCCCTTTCTCCTCACTCTGGCCTGAGGATGCTGATGTTGGTCTTTCAGCAGCTTTGCCTGTTTAACTGAAACTTGCACGTGGCTTTACATTCACCACGCTCATTCAATGTCGGTAGTGAAAATTAGGAACCATAACAGATTTTCTGATCCTCTTACCTTCTTGAGTGTATGGAATAAATCAATTTAAACTACAACCTATTCTGGATCAGTCATAAGATCATTGTCTTTTTTCATTAGATATATTAGTAGAAGCATTGTACAACTGATGTGGTCTTTTTCATTCTTGGCAATATATCTGACTCCACCATCTGTGGCACTATTCTGCCGTTGCTATGTTTTTTTTTTTTTTTTTTTTAAAGTTTAAGGTCATATTTTGACTTACACACATACTACGCCCGAATGAAACACTATTTACAAGCTTTCTCTTATCTTCTCACAGGCTGCTAATTATGGTGTGGTCATATCAATAAAGGACAATGACGGAACTTAAAACATCTTTAAAGTACATATAACTGAAGTTGCTGAGAAAAGTAAATTTTTTTTCACACCAATGTTAAGTATGAATAGACCAGTGCTTCTCAAATAGTGGCGCGGTGAGAGGCTGAGGTGGGCACATGTGAAGCTGGGGAATATGCTTTTTTTCCCGCCGTACTACAATAAAGTGCTATTGCACATCCACTCCAGTAGTTGGCAGTGGTGCTCTCCTTTCCCATTGCGCGCAGCGAGTATTAACTCTACGGTGCACGTTTGTTTTGCAACAAAAATGGTATTATTTATAGTCGTGGCGGAGAGTGGATGGTTGGGGTGGGGGGCGTGAATTATTTTCCTCTTGCTAGGGGGGTGTAACTGAAAATAATTGAGAAGCACTGGCATAGACTTGGGCGGCTTCCTCGTTCCCTTCCTAGTCACGCCCCCATGTCAGGCGGTGGCCGCTGCGCACCTGCTGCTCATCAGCGTCATCAACAGCAGGATAAAAGCTCAATGCAGCCAGGAGTGAGGTGCCGAATTATCCCGTTAACCGTGGTACTTTGTCTCATACCAGCGACCTGTGAACTTTGCTCTGCGTTTACCTCTGGCCTTGTGTGTAACCATAGTCCCTGTGTTCTTGTGTGCTTCTTCTGCCTGTCCACCCAAGCCCAGTGTCACCTCCACCTGCCCTTGAAGAAACTCGGATTACATCTACTACACCCGCTTGGCCTTCCGAACTCCGGACCCGCAGCCTTTACTTGCTTCCCCAAAAATAAACACCTTGTTAATTCTAACTCCAATTCCGATTGCTCTTGGGTCCTTTTCTCACCACTATGGTTCCACCAGACCGTTACAGACAGAAGGGAACATTTGTGAAAATCTTCTGCATTGTTTTCCTGGCATAATATAAATTAATGTTTGTTTTTATTGACCAGCAATTCATTGTAATGAATCAAATTGAAAGAAATGAATCTCATCTGACCCTAGGGAGGAGAAGCGGATAATGGATGGATGGATGAATTAATCCTCAACTACTGATTTTTTATTTATATATATATATATATATATATATATATATATATATATATATATATATATATATATATATATATATATATATATATATATATATATGAGATTTTGCTTCTGGATGTGTATAGGAACCCAAGCCATGTATCAGGTGCTACTTTAGCCTGACCATCATTCACACAGCATGATGAAATCTGTCACTTCAACATGATTGGGAATTTTTATTTCATTCATCTCAGTTATTATTATTATAACTAGTGTAACAAAGATTTTATTCAATATCCATCCCATCCCCCCTTTAATATTCTACACTACTTATCTAGTTCAGGTTCATGGCAGGGGATGGATGGAGGCGGTCCCTGGTGACATAAGACAAAAGGCAAACTGCGCTGCATGGTTGACATTCAATTGTTGGGCGCTTCTCAATGGGACATTGAGTAAGAATTGGTCCCATGCACAAAGATCAGCCATGTGAACCAATATATTGGGTACCTTACAAAATGTACCGTTATGGTTTCTTTGTTCTTGTATGAACCAAGGTTGTATATCTCTTTGTGCTTTTTCACAGTGCCAAAGCGGTTTCTGTTCTGGTACACAAAAACATGTTTGATTCAATGAATATTCTCTGTCTGCCTCTCCCCTAAAATCATCTGAAATGCTCCAGCACCGCCACAGGAGAATAAAAAGAAAAGACAGGTGTGGATGATCTCATGGCCTAAATAGACGTTGGGTGCTTGTTTTGTTATTGATCAACTTTTATTGATTAGAGTTACTATATTATACTATATACTTTGCAGGAAAACGTTAAATCGGAGCTGTTGTTTATTATTTGAATCCACAGAAATTTGAAATGGCTTTGCTTCAGTAAAAATCCAGGCACTATTCCAGTACAGTTCCTATGAGTATACCTCATCGACAGAAAATAAAGCTTAACACAAAAACACATGCTGTCAGTGGTCATAAAATAAATATGCACACAATCAATGAACAACAGCTTCAGGTATATGAGAGCCTAGGTACTTGTTTAATGTTGTCACTTCCTATGATTAGAAAATATCCCCCCCCCCCATTGTCGTACATACATATTATCACACAATTTCTATGTGCTTTTTAACCGAGTCGATGGAATAAAGTCCACATGATTATGTGGTACATATCGGATACATAGCTCCTCATTATCCCATTACGGCCACTTTACATGACCAAACCATAAATAAGTGACACTTTCACCCTGCAAGAGTCAAGTTCCAGGCAGTGTGTAATGCAAATAGCTCCATGACAAGACAAGTTAAGTAAGACTTAATTAGTCTCAAATGAATTAATCTGTTAGAGCAACCCTATTCAGTTAAGCACGTGAATGAATTCAAATCCATTCGTTTCGACTGACTCCTATAAAGTCCGTAGTGTCATCCACTCAGTCAAGGTTGATTCACATAATAATAAAAAAACGTTACGCTCGTCTCTCAGTCTCTCAGGCGCGAGGCTGTTTGTTGATACGAGCGCACGCGCGCGCACACGTGCATACCAATAGATTTTAGCTTCTTACCCACATTTCGGAGTTTACGGTTTCTCGCCACAGAGGTTATAACCAGCAGGTTCCCCAACACATCCACCACAGTTGTGAAGATCAGCACGCTGGCCAGCGCCGTGACTGCCCATGCAGGACGCGCGCCTCCCCGGCTCGGCTCCGGCCCGTGTTCAGTCTGATTCTTCAACAACGGTCCATCCGCCGGCATGTCCATAGCCCCCACTTTCTCTTCACTCCCCTGCGTGGTAGATTGCTTGCCTTCTTTTTCTTCTCCCGCACGACATGGCCAAAATATCAGCTGCGAGCCCCTCAGCGGCCGCGGGTGTGCTTTGCGCTCTTACTGGCTCCACCGTTCGGAGCCGCTCCGGCGGCCCGCAGCCAGTCCACGCGGAGCGGACTGCAGCCAGCCGAGAGCCATACACACTTTAGGGATGCTGGATGCTGAGAGCAGAGACACAGCAGCATGGGTCTCCACACCTCCTCCTTTTATTCTCTCTGCCGCGCTGCCTCTCCAAAGCGTCTGCTCCTCATTTCTCTTCATTTCAGCTTCCTCCAACACATCTCCTTTCCTTCCCTCTCCTCTAATCTCTGAGGAACTAAAGGCAACTTGCTAAATCTTCTTTTGTATTCTCTTGCTGTATGTGCACTCTGTCTACTGTTCAGTTTCAACATTTCATGCGTTTAAAAAAAGACTTTGTCTTGAAGTAATGTTTTATTAATCACCAATGAAATATGTGCAGAGATCTGTCTGCTTGATCGTGATTATGATCAGCCACGAATCAAGTTTTTGCCATAAGCTTTGAATGCCAGAGATTGCATCTATGTTGGTTTTGGCTTCTGTTCAGATCGCATGCGACTATGTAACGTACAAAAACGTTTATCCAAAGGCATTTGGTGCCGGACTCAACAAAGTCCTATTTGGGAAGTGTATTGTGAGAGCATAGATGATGGATAATAAATTAATTCCATTAATAACTGAATTAATGTAATCATGTAACAAACATATAATAACAATAAGAACATGTATACTATTCATACATTATTTAATATTAACCCCCCCGATTCCAGTGAAGTATGGGTGTTGTGTAAATCAGAAATAAAACAAAATACAATGATTTGCAAATCCTTTTCGGCCGACATTATATAAAATCAGATGCACAACAAAGATATGTAATGTCCAAATTATTAAACGGCTTTTTGCAAATACTCAATTCATTTAGAATTTGATGTATGCAAAACTTTTCAAAAAAGGGGTACACCTTGGACTGGTTGCCGGCAAATCGCAGGGCACACAAAGACAAACAACCACTCGCACTCGCAATCACATCTAGTATTTAGAGCGTTCATTCAACCTACCATGAATGTCCTTGGAATAAGGGAGGAAACCGGAGCATCCGCAGAAAACCCACACAGGCACGTGGAGAACATGCAAACTCCACACACAGAAGGGCTGGAGTGAGGCAGACATGCTAACCAGTCGCCCACCGTGCCGCCCTCTTTGATATTAATGAAAAAAACAAAACAATAAATGAACAGTTATTATCGCCAGTTATTCAGGTGGCCATAGTGGCTTTTACTTATGTATACATATATATATATATATATATATATATATATATATATATATATATGCCAGCAATCATGATCGATTGATATTTGTGGGGAAAAAGCATTTTTGGTATTCTCTGATCAAAGCCTTTAATGGCTGATCGATCTCCTTAAGTGATCAATTGTTCTTTGAACCATGATGTACACGAAGCATTTGCAGTAAATGCAAACTTTTAATTATAACGTCAGCTCAAAGGATTGCAGTTGGAAAGCACCCAAAGTCATTGTTTGTAAAAAAATAAATAATAAAAATTAAAAAAGAAAGAAATGTGAGCAATAAATATGACATACATTCACGGCGAACACACAAATGTCAAGCATTAACAGCCATATAACTTTATAAATTAAACCTATTGTGCCACGCAATGTGGGAGCCGAGTGGCAAGCTATGACACTGCTGTGCACAATGTACTTTCTGCAACGTTCTGGCTAAGTGTTGTTTGCTCATTGGCATCACAAAAACGACAAAAATGAAGGATTTATGTTCTGTATTAGAAGCTCAAGTTTAGGCATTGACAAAAATGTCAGCATCAAGAAAATTGGTTGAGAATTGAACAAGGTACGGTGTATTTTGTATGCACATGCATTGCCTTTGCTTTCGATGGGAAGGTCGCAGGACTTGCCTTACCGTCTTGCTTCATTACCCTCTGCTCAATGCAGTTGGAAACCTTCGATTGCCGCAAAACGTTTCACAATGTGCGGGAGTCGTTGTCTGTGCTCGAACCAGGCATTCAAGTTTGGTCGCTGTAGTGTTTTCAATAATCCGTCATTGTCATGACCCGCATTGGGCATGTCAGTGTGTTTGTTGTTATTTTCATCCCTCCTTCCTGCCATGTGCTTTTCTGTTATTGTTTGGTCAGGTGTTTTTGTTATTGTTTTGGTCACGTTCCTTTTCCCTTGCCTTTTGTGTTTGTTCATCTGAGTGGGGGCGTTCCCCTTAGCACTCGTCCTCACCAGCCACACACCTGCTCCCCGTCAACCATCACACACCTGGTCCCCATCTGCTCATCTGATTACTTGGACTATTTAAGCCTTCCAGACCCACAACGCAGTGTCGGGTCATTGCCGCACATCACGGACTGCCACGACCGCATTTTGTTCCTGGTTCATGTTCATGGTCTCGTTCACGTGTTTAATCTCGCCTTCGCTCTCGTTCACGTCCCTTGTTATTTTGTTTCGGTTTTTGTTCTCGTCTTCAACCCAGTTTTTGTCACATTTAATCTTCCCTTGATTATCTAGCTCACGGCCACCTTGTTGTCCTTGTTTGCCTTTTGGTTTTGTTTGGTTAAATAAATCCCTTTAAGTTACCCTCATCCATGCTCCCTCGCATTTTGGGTCCACCTCCTCCTCGCCGAACGGCGAACCCTGACAGTCATGTAGTATTTTTATTTATTAATATGTTTACAGTGTAGCCGAGCACTATGACATGATGTCATGTCAGATTTCTTTTCCTTCATGTAAGTAAATTAATCATTTAATTATCATTTTCATTAAGTATAATTATAATAAAACACGCTCATGCACCTAGTCCTGTAAGGATTGCTTTTCCGGCAACGTGGACTCTATAAACGCAGACACAGAGAAGCAAGATGCGTTGACAAGGAATTTATTATTCCGACTAGAGAAACTATTTACAAAAACAGAACTATACAAATCATCACGCGGTGCCGAAAGTACAACAGAAAGTGCTGGTGGAAAACTCACACCAGGAAAACAACGCGAAAAACAGAAAGTGCTTGCAAAAGGCAAGAAACAACAAGCGAACGAAAATAGCTTACCACGGAAGGGTAAGTTGAGCCAATTGGCGAGCAAACACGGCCGAGAAGGACAAAGGCTAGATGCGGAGTCAATGGACGGAAACAAGGTCGAGAAACACGTGAAGCACATAACAAGAATGGCGAGAATAGACACTTGGGACATGAACATGAGCACAAGGCCGGGCGTCGACGGCGATCAGCGATCCGCCGATTGCGTTCGGAGGTGCGGGACAAGGCCGACCTGGCCTCCCGCCAAATGCGATGTGCATGCTTCAGGTGGGGCTGGACGGAAGGGACCTCGACCACCCCCTCCTGAGATGGGAACAGAGGCCGCTGGTAGCCGTAGGCGGTCATGAAGGGCGAACGCCCCGTGGCCGACGAGACCAGCGTGTTGTGCGCGTATTCCATCCATGGTAGATGGTCGGCCCATGAAGACGGCCGATCGAGGCAAACGCACCGTAAGGCGGCTTCCAGGTCCTGGTTGGTCCTCTCGGAAATTCCATTGGACTGAGGGTGGTAACCGGAGGATAGGCTCGACGAGGCCCCCAGGGACCGGCAGGAGCGCTTCCATACTGTGACACGAATTGCGGTCCTCGGTCGGACACCAAGTCGTGGGTATTCCGTGAAGCCTGAAAACATGAAGCACAAGCAGGTTGGCAGTCTCTAGGGCCGACGGAAGCTTAGGCACTGCAATGAAATGGGCAGACTTGGAGAAGCGATCAACGACGGTGAGTATGACCAAGTTGCCCCTAGAGACAGGCAGACCCGTGACAAAGTCCCGTGCGATGTGAGACCAGGGTCGTGGGGGTATCGGTAAGGGATGCAGGAGTCCTGCTGGAGGTTGATGCGATGCTTTACTTGACGCGCAGGCGGGGCATGCCTTAACGAGGTCCGTGATGTCCTTTCCCATCTCCGGCCACCAGAAGCGTTGAGCGATGAGCCCGAGGGTACTGCAGGAGTGGCCCCATTTCAGCACCTCGGAGCGCAGCTGGACCGGCACAAATAACCGGCCCTCAGGACAACCGGACGGACTATCGGCCTCATCCTGTGCCCCCTGGCCCCCTGCTCGATTTCCCACCGCACGGATCCTACCAGGCGGTGGTCTGGTCCCACGCTGTCGGGTCCTGGTCCCTCCTCGACCGGGTCATGGATGCGTGACAGGGTGTCTGGCTTGGTGTTTCTGGACCCTGGGCGATAGGTTAGTGTATAATTGAAGCGGCTGAGGAGCAAAGAACATCGTGCCAGACGTGGGTTGGATCTCTTAACAGTTCGAATATATGCAAGGTTCTTGTGGGCGGTGTACACGGTGAACGGTTCGTGGGCGACCTCCAACCAGTGTCTCCATTCTTGTAGGGCGAGAACTATGGCCAGCAGTTCCCGGTTGCCCACATCGTAGTTGGCCTCGGCCGGACTGAGGCGGCGGGAGAAGAAGGCGCAGGGATGGAGCTTCTGGTCGACTGGGGAACGCTGTGACAGCACCGCCCCCACTCCTGAATTGGATGCGTCCACTTCTACGATGAAAGACATTTCGGGGTTAGGATGACGCAGTACAGACGGGTTGGTGAAGGCACGTTTAAGACTATTAAAGGCGGTATTGGCCCCTTGATCCCACGTAAAGCGAGTCTTAACTGACGTAAGACGAGTAAGGGGTAACGCACGGCGACTGTAGTCCTTAATGAAGCAACGGTAGAAATTTGGGAAACCCAAAAAGCGCTGCAGCTGCTTTTGGTTGGTGGGAGTCGACCACTCTAACACGGCGCGAGTCTTGGCCGAATCTGCCTTAATCTGCCCCCTCCTCCACGATGAACCCTAGAAATCTGGTGTGGAACTCACACTTTTCGGCCTTGACGTAGAGTCTGTTTTCTAATAACCGTTGCAGTATGGCCCGGACATGTTGGTGGTGTTCCTCCACTGAGCGCGAGAAAATTAATATGTCGTCAAGATACACGAAACAACAGACATTGAGCATGTCGCTTAATACGTCGTTGATGAGACTTTGAAAAACAGCGGGGGCGTTGGTCAAGCCGAACGGCATTACTAAATACTCGAAGTGCCCTAGGGGTGTCTTGAACGCGGTCTTCCACTCGTCCCCCTCCCGATCCACACTAAGTGATATGCGGAACGTAAGTCGAGTTTTGAGAAAATGGTGGCTGATTGCAGCGGAGTGAAAGCGGAGTCCAATAATGGCAGCGGGTAGCGGTTCTTGTAGTCTACACACGGACGTAAAGTCTTATCTTTCTTTTCCACGAAGAAGAATCTCGACCCCACCGGGGACTTCGAAGGCCTAATCAATCCAGCCGCGAGGGAGTTGGTTATGTATTCCCTCATTGCCGCTTGCTCGGGCAGGGAGACTTTATACAAGCGAGCGGCTGGCAGGGTCAAATCCGGGATTAGCTCGATGGCGCAATCGTACGGACGGTGTCAGGGGGTGCTCGCCGGTCGGCGAGGAGGAGGTGGACCCAGAAAGCGAGGAAGCAGGGAAACGGGTAAACTTAAAGGGAATTTATTACATTAATCAGACGAGGACAAACAACGTGGCATGGACAAACTAACGTGGCAGGGTGCAAAATAACAAAGACAAACTAAACGTGACTAAATAGAACGAAAGGAGACAAGTAACGAGGATCGTGACAAACACTAGGGATCGTGGGCATGAGCATGGGCATGAGCAAGGACGCGGGCGAGGGCGAGGGCGAAACGAGAGCGAGAAGGAGGGTGGTCGTGACAGTCCATAAAGGGTGTAATGTTCCGACGCTGTGCTGTCGGCAAGGGGTGGTTAAATAGTCCATTGATTAGGGGAGCAGATGGGAGTCAGGTGTGCGCGGCTAATGGGGAACAGGTGCGTGGCTGGTGGGAACGGAGTGCTGAGGGGAAACGCCCCTACTCAGCTGACAAACATAAACAACACAAAAGCATGGCATGGGACGTGACAATAACAATAACAAAAAACCCCTGACATGACCGACACGGGTCATGACAGTACCCCCCCCCCCCCAAGGAACGGATTCCAGACGTTCCAAAAAAAAAAACAAGACAGAAAAAGGGAAAACAATGTCCAAAAAACGAGGGTGGGCGGAAGGGGGTCGGGAGGTGGGACCACGCCCCGTGTTCGAGGCCGGTCTGGCGGATGTCCGGGAGGCCAGACCAGCGAGTCCCTTCGTGGACTTTCAGGCGGCCGTCCGGGTGGCCAGACCTTCAAGTCCCGCCTTGGCCATTCGGGCGGACGTCCGGGAGGTCAAGATCGCCACACGAAGTACGGCGACGAGGCTGAGACGAGAAGCGGCAGCGGAACGCCGGGTGCAGCAGAGGCAGGAGCGTGGAGCGGCAGCGGGCCGGGCGCAGCCGAGACAGGAACTTGGAGCGGCGACGAGTCGTCGAGCGTCGCCAACACAGGAACGTGGAGCGGCGGCTGGTCGTCGAGCGTCGCCGAGACAGGGACGTGGAGCGGCGGCTGGTCGACGAACCCCGCCGAGACAGGAACGTGGAGCGGCGGCTGGTCGTCGAACCCCGCCGAGACAGGAACGTGGAGCGGCGGCTGGTCGTCGGGCCCCGCCGAGACAGGAACGTGGAGCGGCGGCTGGTCGTCGGGCCCCGCCGAGACAGGAACGTGGAGCGGCGGCTGGTCGTAGGACCCCGGCGAGACAGAAACGTGGAGCGGCGGCTGGTCGTCGGGCCCCGCCGAGACAGGAACGTGGAGCGGCGGCTGGTCGTAGGACCCCGGCGAGACAGGAACGTGGAGCGGCGGCTGGTCGTCGAGCCCCGCGGAGGCAGGAACGTGGGGCGGCGGCGGAACGTCGTCCACCGCGGGTGCAGGAACTGGGAGTGAAGGCGCTTCGTGGGACGCCTCTGAGGCAGAGGCGAGAGGCGACGGCAGGTCGTCGTCCACCGCCGAGACAAGAACCTGGAGCGGCAGCTGGTAGTCGGGCGCCGCCAAGGGAGGAACGAAAGGCGACGGCGCGTCGTCGAAGACCGCCGAGACAGAGACGGGAAACGGCGGCGGTTCATCGGATGCCGTCGCGAACGTGACTTGGGACGGCGGGGAATCGTCAACCGCCGTCGAGGCAGGAACGTGCCCTGCCGAAACGTGAGCTTCGGGCGGAAGCAAGGCGTGCTCCGCTTGAACGGGGACTTGGAACGGATGCAGGAGGTGCTCTGCCGGAACAAGGGCTTGGGACGGACGCCGTACAGGCTCCGCAGGTACGTGAACATGGGGCGGACGCAGGACGGGCTCCGCTGGAACGTGAACATGGGACGGACGCACTACGTGCTCCGCCGGAACGGGGACTTTGAGCGGACGCAAGACGTGCTCCGCCGGAACGGGGACTTCGAGCGGACGCAAGACGTGCTCCGCCGGAACGGGAACTTAGGGCGGACGCAGGACGTACTCCGCCTGAACGTGAACTTGGGACGGACGCAGGACGTGCTCCGCCTGAACGTGAACTTGGGACGGACGCAAGACGTGCTCCGCCTGAACGTGAACTTGGGACGGACGCAGGATGTGCTCCGCCTGAACGTGAACTTGGGACGGACGCTGGATGTGCTCCGCCTGAACGTGAACTTGGGACGGACGCAGGATGTGCTCCGCCTGAACGTGAACTTGGGACGGACGCAGGATGTGCTCCGCTGAAACGAGGACTTGGGACGGACGCAGGACGTGCTCCGCCGGGACGTGAACGTGGGACGGACGCAAGCCGTGCTCCGCCGGAACATGGGCTTGAGGCGCTGGCGAGGCACCGGAACGGGGCTCAGCAGCTGGCGGGGAGCCGGGACGGGGCTCAGCAACTGGCGGGGAGCCGGGACGGGGCTCAGCAGCTGGCGGGGGGCCGGGACGGGGCTCGGCAGCTGGCGGGGGGCCGGGACGGGGCTCGGCAGCTGGCGGGGAGCCGGGACGGGACCCAGCAGCTAGCGAGGAGCCGGAACGGGACTCATCAGCTGGAGAGGTGCCGGGACGGGGCTCAGCAGCTGACGGTGAGCCGGAGTGGGACCCTGGAGGCTGCAGCTGGTGAGGGACCGGCACTGGATGCTGCAGCTGACGTGGAGGCGGCATGGGTTGCTGCAGCTGACGTGGAGGCGGCATGGGTTGCTGCAGCTGACGTGGAGGCGGCATGGGTTTCTGCAGCTGACGTGGAGGCGGCATGGGTTTCTGCAGCTGACGTGGAGGCGGCCTGGGTCGCTGCAGCTGACGTGGAGGCGGCATGGGTCGCTGCAGCTGACGTGGAGGCGGCATGGGTTGCTGCAGCTGACGACGGGGGACCAGATCCCTACCCGCCTGCCGCCATAGGGAATCAGGGGAACGGGAGACGCGAGGAACACGAGAGACCGAAACTACAGGTGCTGGTGAACGTGAGCTATGAGGCGCAAGGGGAGCGTGACACGGTGCGGAAACCGACGGTGAACGGAGTGAACGTGAGCTATGAGGCGCAAGGGGAGCGTGACACGGTGCGGAAACCGACGGTGAACGGAGTGAACGTGAGCTATGAGGCGCAAGGGGAGCGTGACACGGTGCGGAAACCGACGGTGAACGGAGTGAACGAGGTGGCTGTGACTTGCGTGACTCAGGGGGTGCAGCGTGCGTGGTGCCGTGGGGGGTAGCAGAACCCCTACTGGGCCGCCGTTGTTGGCCGCCACCTGGGGGTGCCCGGTAGGCCAAGCGGGTGCCGCAGTAAGGGCTCGCGGTGGCCGAAGGGGAGAAAGGATCACCACAGAAGGGGGCCCATAATTCCTCGGGAGAGGAAGAATCGTTTGCAAATTCCGACTCTGAGTTATCGTCAAGATCAGAGTCGATGAGCACGGGGAAGGTCTGACGGAGGGGTACTCATTAACGTGATCATGGAACGCAAAGGGTGAAAACGACGTGGAACGAAAAATGGAGCCTACATGAAGGACACGGGGTTCGTTGGCAGGCTGAGGGGGGTAGTCCGTGCGACGACGTCGATGACGCCGCCGAGAGCTTCCCGCTGGGTCCGTAGGCGGTCGAGGTCGGAACATTCTGTCAGGGGGTGCTCGCCGGTCGGCGAGGAGGAGGTGGACCCAGAAAGCGAGGAAGCAGGGAAACGGGTAAACTTAAAGGGAATTTATTACATTAATCAGACGAGGACAAACAACGTGGCATGGACAAACTAACATGGCAGGGTGCAAAATAACAAAGACAAACTAAACGTGACTAAATAGAACGAAAGGAGACAAGTAACGAGGATCGTGACAAACACTAGGGATCGTGGGCATGAGCATGGGCATGAGCGAGGGCGCGGGCGAGGGCGAGGGCGAAACGTGAGCGAGAAGGAGGGTGGTCGTGACAGTCCATAAAGGGCGTAATGTTCCGACGCTGAGCTGTCGGCAAGGGGTGGTTAAATAGTCCATTGATTAGGGGAGCAGATGGGAGTCAGGTGTGCGCGGCTAATGGGGAACAGGTGCGTGGCTGGTGGGAACGGAGTGCTGAGGGGAAACGCCCCTACTCAGCTGACAAACATAAACAACACAAAAGCATGGCATGGGACGTGACAATAACAATAACAAAAAACCCCTGACATGACCGACACGGGTCATGACAGACTGTGTGGCGGTAGGGACTGAGCCCTATCCTTGCTAAACACTGCATGGAGGTCATGATAAATCTCGGGTACGTTGTCTAAATAAATCTGTTCGGGGGGCGCGGCCCGGGTACTTAACCCCTCTTCAGCCGAGCGTAGGCAATGCGCGTAACAGTGAGGACTCCAATTATCTATGGCCAATCTGCCCCATTCGAGCGCCGGTTGATGACACCTCAACCAAGGTAGCCCAAGGACGATCGGAGCTGCTCGCGAGGGCATGACAAAAAATGACAGTTTCTCCACGTGGTTACCTGATAACTTTAAGATTAAGGGTTGCGTTACCCGTCTAGATCGCAAACTCTCTCAGATTTCTCTAATTCCTCGACCGCGCAACCTAACTTGGCGATCAACCCGGGATCGACGAAGTAGTCGTCCGCTCCCGAATCGACCAGGGCCCGTATTCGGATACTGGCCCCCGCTCCTATTATCTCGCCGTCTACCTTGAGTCTTTTCGGTTCCTCGGGTTGAATGTCCCTGAGACCCTGGACCTCGACGTCTGAGCCCTCCTCCCGGGAGTCGGGAGGGTCGGCAGTCGACTTAGAAAGTTCTCTGGTCGTATCTGGAGACGACCGGCGTGAGGGGCGTGTGGGGCAAGAAGAGACCCGGTGACCCGGTGAGCCGCAGTAGAAGCAGGAGCCCGACTGGAACCGTCGCTGCCGTTCTGTCGTATACAGCCGGCCCCCTCCCAGCTGCATCGGTTCGTCGGAGGAATAGGAAACCGGAACCGGAGGATGCGCTGGCTCCCGACGTGGCCGCTCCGCTCCCCTCTCCCGGCGTCTCTCTCGCAGGCGGTTGTCTAGGCGGATCACCAGACCGATGAGCTCCTCCAGGGACGCCGCATCCTCGCGGACGGCAAGCTCGTCTTTCACAGCCGAACTGAGTCCACGGCGGAACAATGTTCGTAGAGCACAGTCATTGAAGCCGCTCTCCGCAGCGCGAATGCGGAAGGCGATCGAGTAGTCGGCCACCGATCGAATGCCTTGAGTGCAGTCGAGTAGTTCACCCCCCGCCTCCTTCCCCTGAACCGGGTGATGAAACACTCGCTGAAACTCCGTCAAGAACGCCGGAAACGACGACCGCAGGTCCGGTCGGGCGTTGCTCACGGCCATGGCCCAAGCGCTAGCTTGGCCAGTCAAAAGACTCATCATGAACGCCACCTTGGAACTGTCGTGAGCATAAGTGAGTGGCTGTTGGTCGAAAATTAGGCGACACTGATGAGTGAACTGCCCGCGAAGGCCGGGATGGGTGCGGCAAATTTTGTTCCCGTCCGTGGAAAACGGGCATGGAAGTACTGGTCGTAGCGACCGTCGGGTCGGAACCCGGGGCATTACTCGGCAGGAGACTACCAAGGTGGGCGTCCAGATTCTCAAGGCGGTGAGCCAGCTGGCCGACGGCGTTGTGGAGGTCCGCGAGCACTGTCGACTGCTGTCCCACCAGCCGTCCTTGGCTGGCCAGAGCTCTATAAATCTTTTCTGAGTCTGTAGAGTCCATGGTCGGATTATTCTGTAAGGATTGGTTTTCCGGGAATGCGAAAAACAGAAAGTGCTTGCAAAAGACAAGAAACAAAAAGCGAACGAAAATAGCTTACCACGGAAGGGTAAGTTGAGCCAATTGGCGAGCAAACACGGCTGAAAAGGACAAAGGCTAGATGCGGAGTCAATGGACGGAAACAAGGTTGAGAAACACGTGAAGCACATAACAAGAATGGCGAGAATAGACACTTGGGACATGAACATGAGCACATGGAATAATCCGACGCTGATCCGTCAGCGTGGCACGTTTAAATAGCAAGGTGATCATGGTATCAATGGGCAACAGGTGCGTGGCAGGTGGGTGCGTCTCTCCAGTCGTGACGACAAGACAGGAAACAGGTGCTGGAGTGAACGCCCCCACGTCAGCTGGGCAGACAATAACAAAACTTCAGGCATGACAGAAACGTCCAACCTGTTAAACCAACTACAAGTGAGTTCAGCGGCTGGATTTGTAACCCCCTCACTGCTAGTCGGGTCTCTGAAGCCTTTGATCAGCTTTGTATTCCCTCATCAATCACAGAGGAACACAGTTCATGGTTCCAATCCTCATTTAGTATTCTGTGGCTTCATTAAATATTACGCGGCCAAAAGTAGGACCGGAGACATGGTTTAATGAAAGAACTCGTGCCGCTTAACAAGAATGCAGCAAAGCTGAAGCAGGTGGAAAAAAGACAGGTCGCAGGTCTCGTCTCAAATCTGGAAAGACTGTTGGCGTAACAAGATCACAGTTAAAGAGAACAAAAGAGAACATTTATCAAACTTTATTCAGGCTAACTGTCACAACCCAGTTCTATTTAGAATTATTGATTCTGTACTTAACCCCCCTTATTTGATTTGCACAGACTCATCCCCTGAAATGTGCAACAGATTTTTGCAGTTTTTGCTGCAGCTAGCGCTCTTGTTTCGAATACTACATATGCCCCCTCTGTCCATGTTCCTTGTTTCGCAGTGTCGGATTCGTTTGAGGCGATCTCCTTGTCATCTTTGGAGGATGTTGTCTGCCATATTAAGCCATCCGGCTCCTCAGTTCTTCTAGGAGGTTCTCCCAAGTATTGGCTAATGGGTTTTGGCCATTATCGACGGCAGTCTTTCTTCTTGTGTAGTCCCGCAACATGCTCTGGTGTAACCTCTGCTTAAGAAACCTGGCCATGCTCAAGATGTGCGGTCGAATTCTAGACGCATTTTCCAGATTGCCTTGTATTACTAAAATTCTGGAAAAGATTGTGCCATGCAGTTAAGATCTTTCTCTGATTAACACAATGTTATAGAGGTTTTAAGAAGTAGCACTGAAGACTATATGTTTGTCTTGTCGTGCTAGATCTAACTGCAGAGTTTGACACGGTGGGCCAAAGTAATCTTCTGGCTCGTTTACAGCACCAGGTGGGCATTAGTGGTAGCGCTATAGAATGGTTTGGATCCTATTTGACTGGCCGTACCGTTTGTGTTCGCCTCGGTAGACTGAGTCCCGCTTTTTCAAACCCGTTTGAAGACCCATTTTTATTCTTTAGCTTTCGACTTAACATGAGACTGTCGCTGTTCTTCTGTCCTTCTGGTATCTACTGTATACATGTTTATGTGCTTTAATTCGTGTTCTAATTTCCTGCTAATTTATATTACACCATATGGAAACCGCTTTGTTACAGCTCCAGCTGTTGTGAAAGATGCCATATAAATAACATTGTCTCGTATTGTCCAGCAGGATTGGCAACAAGAATATGCCAACAAACATTTGAACCCAAATGAAATTCCACTCAATTTTTTCCTGGGATTTGTAATATGGAGTATATTCATTCCATTTGGTAATTTGGTTTCATTCTATTTGGAATACAAGGCTCCACATTAACATGACTAGTGATGATCTCTGTGTTTAATCCATATGTGACATTTTGCAAACAGCTACTTTTACTCTGGGAAAATGATGGTCCACATTCCCCTCTGTATATTCTGACTAGTTATTGACCAAAATCATAACTGAATCCTAATTTATTTGTGCATTTTCTGCACTGTCATGCTGAAACAATGTCCTGTTTTTGAATAATAGAGGAATAGAACTTAAAAATGTGTATTTAAAAGCCTATTGATAAAAACAGCAACAACCTATTCAGGGACTATTTAAGCAAAATCGTTAGTTGTAGGTCTAAAATTGAAATTTTACACCAAATCAATGTCACTGGCATCATTATCGGCTGATCACACTCATCGATGATTGATATCAATATCAGTAGCTTAAAACCTTGATTAGAACACCACTATTTTTCTGTCTATGAAGTCACTTTGTGCGTGCAAACCTCTGATAGCTCGCAGTTAGTTATGCAAAACACTTGAGAACTTGACAAAACGACTAAAGCGTTTCATCATAATACCGTCTGCATTCAATGACTCACTGTGAATACAATTAAATGAAGTCACAGATCCTGTGCAGTCAGTGATTAACTTTGCATTGATGGTTTGCAAATGGTATGCTAGTATCTCCATATTCTTGTAATCTTGAAGTTGATAAATGCAGATGTTTCCAGATGTGCTCCATTATCATCTCATGAAATATTTTCTCTCCCAGAGAGGACTTAGGTATGACTGAGGCATCTTCAGAATCTCAACGTCCTCGTTCATTTCTTCATTATGTGAATTTCCCAATCCTCGAATGGTTCTGAAACCAACGAGAATGTACAAGAAAAAAGATATGCCTCCAGCATTTGGAGGGCAAGCATCAAGTGAGAATTCAGCAAGACTCGGAATACCTCAGCGTCACTTGCCAAGAGTTCATTTTAGCCATTATAAAAGCATTAACTTGCATTTAAGTGCCATGCAATGCCACCGAGACGAGTGAAAAGAGAGAGCAGAGAGTGAAGATGGAGAGCCTGAGGAAACGGTGAAATGTTTATGGTCAGTGTAATGCAGTTTCATTCAAATGCCAAGATATTTATGAGAAAGGTGCAGATGTGAGACGATTTGCAGTTATAATTTACATGTGCACACCTGCAGCATACAGTTGCTCATAAATTGACTTACCCTCTGAGAGTTTTTTTTAAGATGCGAATTACCATTCCTTAATGGCTGATTTAAGTGGCTGATTTAAACTATTTAATGCTCACTTGTTTTATTTTTCATTGGATTCAAATTAAACTGTAAATCATTTCAGAACAACATGATCATTAAACAAAACATAGCAATAATGAAAATAAGTAGATGGTTTCCATTTGACCATTTTTTCCCAAATCATGTAAAACGTCTGCGCACAACTACATATTGGAATATCTTACTAGGTATCATCAGCTTTAGTGCAGTTGATTATGTGAAACAGGGTAGAAAAAAAAGATGATGTCCCTCACCTTTCCCAAACAGCACTTGTGATAAATGTCATCAATGAAGGTTAAGTGGGAGCTGGCTATTAGTCTGACACAATTTTTTTTTACCTGCTGTAGGGATTCGTGGTCAGACGCAGAACATTTGATGTACCTTAGTTTTTTTTTCTGTTTGTTTGTTAGCATCTTTCCAATGGCACTGTGATTAGAAGTCCCTCTCGATCCCTAGGTGGGCTTTGTTAACACCTACACTGGAGTCATGTTGATGAGAGTCTTACAATTATTCAGAACGAATAATTACACCCATTCGTATAATAAAGTGAAAACATTTTGTTCTTCAAAGGCAGCCATACTCAGATGCATATTATGGACCTCGAGAGACGGCAGGCTAACAATATTAGGAAATGATAATAAAATACAAAGCATTACTACTGTACTTTAAAGTTTGGCACTTTAGAAGTGCGTAAGTGCTTTGTCTTCTGGGAGTCAAGCACTGAGTTGCTGACAGCAACCTCGGTTGTCTTTGTCTTCTCCTCTGATCACACCTACTACTGTGCGCTGTACAACATTATGAGAAAATGTGATTGTTATCAGTGTACTGACTGTATTGACTTTACTGGTTGTCACCTACAAAATTGATGGATTTTTGCCTGTAAATTCTCAGTTCCTTTTTATATTTTGCAATGATGGCCACGCAGCACAATTACTGCCCTTCAAACACACCACAAATTACTGCCTTCAAAAATGGCCATTACAATAAATCAATGCATCTCGCGGACTCAATAAATACATTATACTATGTATGAAAAAAATCTGGAAAGGTGCCAGTTTAATTCATTTACAGTAAAGTTTGCCAGGGCACAGCTCGACAGAGTCAGCATATCTTTTTCAAGTAAGTGGACAGCGAAAGACAGGGCATTTGGAGGGGTTCTGATTCTTTCTCGTCTTAAAGTGATTGAAAATCGTAAAATTAAAATTGTGAATAAAAAAAGCATAAGCCGGGTAGAAAATGTCATGTTTAAACAAAAAGAAAAAAAAAATAGTTCGGAGCTGAGGATATTGACAGTGATGACACACAGCTCATAGGTAAATATTTCAATGTTGAATAAAGGTGCTGATCTCAATGCTGATTTGGATACAGAAAAAAAAAAGCTGCATGAGGCGAGTATATGCAACGTTGATTGAGTTCCTTCTTTGACAAGGGAACCTCAGAATGGAGAAGAAAATAATTAGGAGGAGGAAAACTAAAGACTGACATGACCTTTTATTCTTCTTTGTTAAATTAATATCCTCATGAGTCTAGTGTTTTATTATTTACATTATATTGGAAATATAGTAAGAAATATTTTGTTAAAGGGGACGTCAATCTCATAAATTTATCAATAAGAATATGTTCTATGCAGCCTCACTATTTAAAACACGGCATCCTGATTAATATTGTGTTTGTGGACTATGAGGTAAGTAGTAAAATCCACCCGTTTTAGTACATCTCAGAGGGGAGCCATTTTGTTACTTGCTGTCGACTGAAAACGTCATCGCTGTTGTTCAGGACTCATCTAATGACCAATCATGGCTTAGCAACAGAAACCATGTGGGCTGTGATTGGTCATTACCAGAGCCCTGAGCAACTATAATGTAATTTTCAGTCGACAGAAAGTGACGAAATGGCCGCCCCCTAAAATGGCGAAAAACGGGTGGATTTTGCTGCTTAAATCATATTCCATAAACGCAATGCGCCTTTCAAATATGCAAAATAGCTCTCATTTACAAATATGTTTGTGTCAAGGAATATGCATAATGTGGCGTTTGCACAGCTGTTCATAAAAGTTCTCTCCTCGCGTTCTCCCCATCAGCAACTCCATACTCAAAAGCTCCTCTGTTATCTAAAACATTCTCCACCTGTTTTCTGTTATTTGTGGAAAAAATAACAAATAGTTCGCAATAAAAATCTAAAAAAAAAAACTTCAATTCAATAATTATTTTTAACAAAACAACATCATTAATTTAAACTAAAGGAGCCAAAGAATTTAATAAAAATAAAGGTATACCATATTACAATTCAAAAACAATAAATAATGTAAGCAAATTATATTACAAATTACAGTGTGAAACCAAGTTCTTTGCAATGAACAACACAAGGAAGAACAATAATATAAGTTTTTTTCAAGAAAGCTGTCACGATCCATGTGTCATTGTTGCAGCGGAGTGGGCGTGTTCGACGGACATTAGAATTAGAATTAGAATTAGAATAAGAAATCCCTTTATTGTCATTGTACTCAAGTGTGCAACGAGATTAGAGGGCTCCCCTCTCAAGTGCAATACAACAATAATACAGACAAATATATAAATTAGATAAATAAATAAGAAAATTACCCGGGGACGCGGCCGCGAGCGGGACGCGCTCACGAGCGACACAGCTGCAACCTATGAGGACTCTGATTAAAGACTATTTAAGCCATCCACGCGCACACACTCGCGTTGGATTATTGACCAAACTTGCTCTCGTCTATGTGCCCTTGCTATAGTCTTTGCCCAAGGTTTCTCGTGTATAGTATTTGTAGATTGTTGTTCCCCTCTATGTTACAGCTATGTTTCGGCTCGCTTTTTGTTATCGCTTCGATGTTTGGATTTAACCTTACCCTTTTGTGGAAGGACATTCCCGTTTTCGGTCTTCTTGCGTTGCAAGCATTTTCTGTTCCTCGTTTTGATTTTCCTGGTGTGAGTTTGTTCCACCAGCGCTTTCCGTTCTCGTCTTCCGACGACAGTAAGTATAGATTTCCAATTATTAACGATAGCAAGTTATCTTGCCTATCGACTGCCCATTGTCACTTGCCGGTCATAATAAATCCAGATTACAGAACATTTTCTCTTGTCTGCGCTTTGAGAATCCACCCTCACCTCTTTCCAGCCCCGGCTGGGAAGTGGACCTCACAAAAGCTAGGAAATAGGTGGAAGATGTGAATGAGTACAAAGAGAATAATTGGGGATAAATTTATTATTTGAATGTACCAAAAGGGGAGTCACTGTTGGTGTAGTGCTACATCCGCCTGACTTGTGTGCGGGGCATCGGTTCCCACTTGGTGATGGTGTCTATGTCTGCACTGTGACTGGCTGGCGACCTGACCTGCTCAGGGTATGTTTGCTCCTTTTACCCATAGTCAGCTGGGATAGACTCCAGCACCACACAGCATCAGTGGCGGGCCATGCATTTCACACGTAGACCTTCAGTGAAGTCCTACTTAGTCCGACTTGAATAAATCCCCCTCATAGTACTATCATTCATGACTCCACGGCTGGAGAAATAATATATAGAAACGCACACAGTGAGTGTTGGACGACCTAGCTTCTCTTGAAAAGATCGTCTTGAAAATGGCACTTTTCCCTCCTTCGGCCATTGTCGTTTATAAAAAGCAAGAATATATTTGAGATTTTTGCCAATTACAAATTCCGGGTGAGTTGATTCCACACAGCACCGCCCCCTCACCAGTGAGTAACCAATCACAAATGTTGTGTTCTGATTGGCTATTGCAACTATCTATCAAGTCTGAAAGCTCATTGAATTTGACAGATTAGACGCCTGCATGATTATATCTGAAGGCCTCGGTCGAATAGTAACATGATATCATGAAATCTGCCCGGCAACATGAGCCAGCTGAATTCTGATTGGATAAAAACTCTCACGACACCAACGTAAAGAATATGATCACTCTTTCTTGATTATGTTTGGCCAGCAGAGGACGCCTCGAAGGCCTTGGCCGCCCACCACTGATATGCCCAGCTCTGACTTTAACTGTATGACAGTTATCACGTATGCCATCTTTGAGTATCATTTCAGTATCGTAAGGGCTGGCCAAGTGCCATCATTTTTGGAAATCCAAATATGGTCCGCCTATTGTTGACAACTAAACAAAGGCTTTGCTCAAGCTTCTTTTGATGGCAGTCAAGCCATTTATTTATTCTAGTTGTAAGTCATTTAACTTTTCCATATATAAATATATGATGAAAGCTCCACCGGCATGCACACAGCACTCTGCTACAAACTGGGAAGTGGGCGGGGTTATTGGCAGCAGATCTATTTTGATTATCATGCTAAGAAAGAGGGTGGGAAATGTTTTTATATTCATTTCATCTCTGCAGTAAGAATGCTTCCTATACAGAATGTACTTTCTATTGATTTCTTTACACTATGTTTGATTGTATATTCTTTTTGAGATCATTAGATTTGACCTGTGTGTCTCAAGAAAGACTTTAGATTGGAGTGAGAGCCATTACCTTAGCAACTAACCATCCAACCATTTTTTTCTGCTTATCCGGTCGCAGACAAGGAAGCCCAGATTTCCCCTCTCCTCAGCCACTTTGTCCAACTCCTCTGGGTGTAGTTGGCAAGAGAAACAAGCACTCGTGTACACAGTATTTTTATATCAGATTCCAGACGAGTAGTACCTCACCACTAGTCATGAACCCCCCCTGTACGCAACTGGCTTGAACATCATCATCTGTGAAGCCAGACTCATTTTATCTCCTCTTCCTTTCAGAGATTCTGCTTTTCACACAGGCCCCTGTTTTTGTTGTGGTGTTTTTGTTTTGTTTTATAGTGTCTCCTTATGTTCCATTCAATTTTATTCCGCATTGTCCAGGGCTGCATGCCTCAAGGTGGTGGAGTGGTTGTCTCCCAAACCCGAGGGTTTTTGGTTTGCCCTTGCTTCTAATTCTGCATCCTCTGTAGTTGTATGGAACAGTTTGAAAGTGCTTTGAATAAGTTGAAGAAAGAATAGAATTATACAGGTAAAAACCCATTCACCATATTCCAGGCCATGGTCTGGTGAGGCTCCAGAGGACAGTCAAGACGGCGCAGAGGATTATAGGCTGCCCTCTCCCCTCCCTGTCGGACATCTACACCACCCGGTGCCTCAGCAGAGCTCTCAATATCGTCAAAGACAATACTCACCCGAATTCACACCTGTTTGACCTGTTGCCCTCTGGCAGGCGCTACAGGTGCATCAAATCAAAGACTAATAGACTGAAAAACAGTTTCTTTCCGAGAGCCATCACCATTCTGAACTCTCTCACACACACACACACACGACCACCCTTACCTTGCAGAACAGCGACGTAATGTGTTTTATTTATCCAATTTCATATTATTTTCCATCCCATTATTTATTCTCTTATTTATCTAATTCATATATTTAATCGAATTATTGTTGTATTGCACTAGAGAGGGGAGCTCTCTAATCTCGTTGCACACTGTACTTCATGGATGGTATCTCAACGTTTTTAGTTTATTGTTTATCTGACTGGCAAATGTAATTGTTCACTCCAGCTGCTTAACTACACTGGCACAGAAGAAGTCGTTTGATGTAGTTAAGTGCGTTTTTGTAATTCATGATTCTGCAGTTGAAATGAAACCCTAACTGTTAAAGTCTGAAAAGGTTGACGACCCAATTGCAGGGAAGCAAGGCAGGAGTGTTTTTGAAAAGTATTCAATTTCAGGAATTTAAAAAGGGAAAACAATATATTTTTTAATCAAAAGCCAAAAGAAGACAAGACAACATTAAAACTGAACATGTATTCAAAAGATAACAGATGTCCCAACACAGATCATGACAAACTGCATCTGATTTTCATCAGTCACAACAGCAAGAGGTATTGTAGACACCGTTTTTTTAAACTAATAAATACCAGGCCTCATGTCTTAAAATCAAATTCTGACCATCTCCAACTTTATGGCCACAGTTATTGCATGTAATTTGGTCATCCCCCCTTGGGAAGAAATGCTTTCAGCTTGATAGTCACAGTTGAATGAAGAAGTAACAACTCCAGAAATTCAATGAAATTGACTTAATTGCTTCTCATCTAGGTCTTACATGCAACAGGCCAGCTGTCTTTCTAGCCTACAGCTTCAGTGTTATTTTGCTCCGACAGCGTGCAAGCTAGCTCTATAGCGAGTGTTTTCTAACAACTTTGACAGTTGGACTAGATGTTCCATACCTTGGAACAATTATGCTTTCTATCTCTATGACAGTTAATAAATATTACTGACATGTATGTTGCAGAGGGGGCGCAGTGTTTAGAACACTTGTTGTCGAGGAAGGTCGGCGTCAGTCTTTGTGCTGTACGGCCGTACGCTGCTTGTCTAGAACCATAACCCCAAAGTTAATATTGGCCCTGATACTGACCCCTGGGGGATGCCACAGGCTATGTTCAAATGTTTTGAGATATGGTTTCCCAGCTTCACAAACTGTTGACGGCTGTCCAAATAACTTATTATCCAGTCTGTTGCATTGCCTCTAGCACCAATTTACTCCAGTTTATTTCATAATAGTTTAATAGTAAAAGCGGTGAGACAGGGTGGTCGACTAGTTAGCACGGTGGCCTCACAGGGCAGAGGTTGTGGGTTCGATTCTGGCTGCAGTCTTCCTGTGTGGAGTTTGCATGTTCTTCCTGTGCCTGCTCCGGTTTCCTCCCACTTTCCAAAAACATGCATGGCAGGTTGATTGGACACTCTCAATTGCTCCTAGGTATGAGTGTGAGCGTGGATGGTTGTTTGTCTATGTGAGCCCTGCGATTGGCTGGCAACCAGTTCAGGGTGTACCCCGCGTGTGTCCATATTTTAATCCATTTCCTGCTGTAATTTATTTTTCTAACAGCATTATTCATTGCCAGAATTTGTTTTGTCCCCCCTCTTGCATGTGTGCTGTGTAATTTCTGTCCCTCCCCTCCATACCCTGTGCAGTGACCAATCACATGTGGCTTGTAGAAAGAGGCAGAGGAAGAAGGGAGATCATTTCTTTCACAACCGACACATCACTACTGTAAGTGGCCAATAAGAAGACGAGATCACCAAACGTGTTTCCTTGTTTAGTGTTTGTCTTGTGCTCTGAGTGTGTTCACCTGTGCTTGTCGTCTCAATCCCTATTGTGAACCAATCAGCTCCCTCCAACCCATTGTGTCTTGTCCAGGTGCTCCTCGTTGTCTCGTTACTGTGTTTGTATTTAGTTCCCTGGTTGTTTTCCTTTCTTTTTGGTCCATTGTTTCCTGTCACTGTCAGTGTCCCGGTCCGTGTCCTTCCTTCCTTCCTTCCTGCCTGCCTGCCTGAATCATCAGGTTTAATTTTGTCAGTCGTGTTTTGTTCGTGTCTGTAGTTTTGCACTTTTTGATATTTTAGCTTTTGCAAGTTCCTTATTTGCCTTTTGTTTTTGTTTAATGAATTCCCTTTTAGTTACCCACTCCTCGCTTCCCTGCGTTTGGGTCCTCCTCAACCTCAACCCGCAATGTGACAGATTAGCCATTACATGAATTGAGGAGTAGTATAATGAAATAATTGACTAGACAATGAATCCCCAACAACAGGTATGGGCAAAACATGCCCCGGGAGCCACATGCGGCCTGTTAAACGTTTTAATCCGGCCCGCCGAACTTGAAAAAAATTAAATTAATAAACCTTGTTAATGCTTTGTTTTCTAAATACTGTGTTTTTTCAAAGACATTTATATTGTTGGAATGCTTTTTTTCACGTTCATTTAAAATTAAATGTTTTTTTTTCTCCGATGAGGTGAGGTTACCAAAACACTCCATCCATCTGCTCTTGGTCCGGCCCCTCTGTCAAATTTTAGAACCCATTGTGGTCCGCCAATCAAAAAGTTTGCCCATAGATCATTAAAAGGAAATAATCAATAAAAAATGGGACCCAATAAATGAATACAATTTCTTACCTTGTGTGTTTGACAAACTTGTTGCATGGCATTTGTAACCATGAAATGTTGCCGATTAAAGCTGACATAAACCACCTGTTTGGTTATAATGTAATATATAAAAAAAGTCCTCTGAAATAAAAAAGGTCTACACTTCAATCACATCTCGCCTTATTTATTATAAATATATTGTGGTGGTGCCTAAATTCAAAAACTCACTGTCTAAATATGACTAGAGCTGAAAAAACAGCATGTGCATTTGTGAGTGCAGAGTGAGAGAGTGAGATACCGTAAATGATGAAAAGGACAAGAATGTCTTCGGTAATCTACTTTGCTTGCAAAGTGTAAGTGCATAGCAAGTGATTTAGCAAGGCACTTAGAGCAAACTGAAATGAGTTTGAAGGCCAAGTGACTATACACAGCTGAACTAATGAACAGAGAGTGGGCCTTCTCAGAAACAAACAAAGAACCAAACGGGAGTCATCAATAATGAAAAAAGTCCAATATACTCATATTGCCTTTCCAAAGACTGACCTGCATATCTGTGGTCCTAATTACTATTAGCACAAAAACACACAGTAGACAATATGTGTGTAATTCAATGGTCTCTTTCACTGCAAAATGTCAAATAAAATTTAAAAAATTTCACCTAAATCTGCTCCTTTTGCGTTGATACTTATTTGAACTTACAGTCTTGGCATTGAGTGTTTTTAAGTACTGTGACGCTTAAAACAAACACTTTCAACATTTTAAGAGGAGTGACCAACAAGTATTAAAACAACTACACAAAACTGTATTTTATCTTTGTGTATAGAGTTAACACATGGTAAACAAGTTTAACAAATCATTTATTTCACTTTACAATGAATGTACACCAGTGGTAGGCAGTCTAGGCTATCTCTGCTGGCCTAACATAATCAAGAAATTATAATCATATATAATAACAATGAATAATTTTCTTTGTCTCTCTTTCTCTCCATATATATATATATAGATAACAACTATAACAATTATTCATATAATCACAACATATTCACAATCTTGTGGTGAGCCTTTTTATCGAATCAGAATTCTGCTTGCTTGTGTTACTAGGTAGATTTCATAATACCAGCGTCACATTCTTTTTCGCCGAGCCTACAGATTCTTCCCTGCTGGAGTCTGTGCTGTGTGAGTCAACGGGCTCTGACAGTTAATAGACAGTTGCGATAGCCAATCAGATCACGAGTTGGTTTCAGTAAGTCTTCTCGCAGGCCTTACGTTGATATTGCAAACCTGTCCTGTGATTTGATAATTACTTGTGACAGGGCAGGGCCAGGCCGGACATTCTTACCTGGAGACCGTTCGAAAATCTAAAATATATTCTTGCTTTTTTTAACCCACAATGGCCGAAGAAGGGAAAAGTGTTAATTTAATTGCAGTTATTCTTGCAATGCCATTTTACAGACCAACCTCTCAAAAGAAGCTCTCTCGTGAGCCAAGGTGGTCCAACACCCAGTAGTGCTTAAGTGTGTGTCTGTATATGTCTCCAGCTGTGGTGTCATAAATTATGCTTATGAGGAGGATTTATTCAAGTCAGACTAAGTAGGCCTTCACTGCTGTACACTAAGTTTTAGCTACATTGAAATGTACTCCAATGATGAAGATAATCAGTTGATCCATTGATCCAGAAACTATGATACCCTCAGTCAGAATGTGGTTCTTGCATACCTGGACTATTACAGAAGACTGTGCCTTTGCACAGTAAAAAAATGTTGAAAGAAGCCTTTTTCCTGTCCTAATATAGCTAACTAACTAGCCATGATGGTTAGCATGTCATGGAAGTGTCCAGCTTGGTTCTTATTTCCCGTTGTTTCTTAGTGATTACTAGTTTGAGTTCTTTGAAGCAGTGCTCACTTTTTTTCCCCCCATTCTACTGTTTTTTGTTTTTTTTGCCAAGGGAGCTATAAGTTTTCTTTTATTCGCTTTGAGCCAGCCTCTAACATTCAGTGCATTAAATGTTTTGACTGACATCGTATTGCAGTCTGTGCCTGTGTCCAGTTCAAAAGTCACTGCTTTCTCATTTATTTTCAGGCTTTCTGCATTTCTATTTGTGCAGACTCCATCACATTTTTGCTTTTCATACTACTTTCTGACAATGCCAATAGACATGTTATCTCCTTCTCTTTCTTCTGCTCAACAACATTAACTTTCTCAGTTGGTGCTTTTGAGTCTTTTTCTGCACATTCTTTGAACGTCTTACACACTTGGCCTATTGCAGGTCAGTTTATTTGGTTTGTTTTGCGTTTAAATCTGCATCTGCTGCAACATGACTCGTTTTGTGTTAGCTTTCATTTTGTTGTTTTGTCTTATAGCTTGCAGTCTTTTCATTTCAACAAGTTATTTTACTTGTATAGATTTATTCTCATGCTGCAGCTTTCAGTGCACACCAGGGCAAACGCACATTAGCTGTTCTGATAAAACTAATGACACTGAATAATAATGCAATCACATAAAGACATACAGGTTTTAGAATAGGCAACTCTTACAAAAAAAGGAGCGACTGACACTACCCATTATCTCATAAGGGGCAGCTGCCTGACGAGGTACGACCAAGCCCTGCTGTTTCTACCCGACCACAGTTTTTTTATTTCCCATTTGTTATATTAAGTATTCAATGACATATTTGATGAATCAGGATTTCATTTGGACACAGTGTCACCTGTAAACATTGCAAGAACTGGGGTGTAGGAATTCCACTGTGGATAATTTTTCCCTGACAAGGCCGAAGGGGGGGACAATTATTATGAATAAGGCCGGAGGTTCGAGGGACTGAACGGCAAAAAAGGGTGAAGTACCAAGTTAGTTAGTTAGTTAAAAAAGAAAGAGCACGGAAATAAAAAAGCAACAAGTCAAAGATTTTTCAGGATTTTGTAGCCTGACTGAATGGTGTGTGTTTGGTTCAAAACAAAGAGAGATAAAAACAATCTCTTTATTCTGTCCTCGCCACCCTTCTCAGAAAAATGACAAAGGCCGTGTCAAATGTTTATCTTGTGTATGCTGCAGGCTGCTAAAAAAATGGATGGCTCAAGTCTGGACTCTCCTATAATTTAAACCCTTCAATAGATTCCACAGATTCTTGTGTTTAACATTTGTTCAGCTGTTGTAGTACACTTTACCTGACCTTTTCATTAGTCACATCTTACGGCACAAGCATCATCGCAATCTGAACTTGGGTTTAATCAGATAATCAGAGCCACTTTAAATAGTGGCAGGTGTGTGCTGCTGAACCCCAATTAACACAAGTCTAAATGTGACAGATTAATTTTATACAAAGCCGAGTGTGCACACACTTTGTAACCACTTTATAACAGTAGTTGATTTTTTTCTTTGCCTCTGTATAGAAGTTCCTTTTTTTCCCATTTGTTAGATTCAATATCGGGCGGCACGGTGGACTGGTTAGCACGATGGCCTCACAGTGAGAGACAGCATCGGGCGTGGGTTCGATTCCGGCTCTGGCCATCCTGTGTGGAGTTTGCATGTTCTCCCCGTGCTTACGTGGGTTTCCTCCGGGTACTCCGGTTTCCTCCCACATTCTAAAAACATGCATTGTAGGCCGATTGAACACTCTAAATTGCCCCTAGGTATGAGTGTGAGCGCGAATGGTTGTTCGTCTCTGTGTGCCCTGCAATTGGCTGGCAACCAGATCAGGGTGTCCCCCGCCTACTGCCCGAAGATAGCTGGGATAGGCTCCAGAACCCCCCGCGACCCTAGTGAGGAGAAGCGGTACAGAAGATGGATGGATGGATAGATAGATTCAATATCATTTATCTTGGTCTCATTTTCTATAACATAAAACTGGCAGCGGGCATGTACCCCCCTACCGCCCAAAGATAGCTGGAATAAACTCCAGCACGCCTTTGCATGTTCTCCCCGTGCTTGCATGGATTTCCTTCGGGTACTCCGGTTTCCTCCCACATTCCACAAACATGCATGGCTGGTTGATTGGACACTCTAAATTGCCCCTAAGTATGAGTGTGAGCGCAAATGGTTGTTCGTCTCTGTGTGCCCTGCAATTGGCTTGTAAACATTGTGATACAACTATGCCATGCTGGCATGTCATAAATATATACTGCAGAAGAATAGAAAGACTAGAAAGAATATGGCTGCTGCTAGTAAGTTTACACATTATAAAGAGGGATAGCAGAAGCACACACAACCTTAATGAAAAAACATAATGAAAGAACACATCTGATGGAGAGACAGAGAGAAGTTCGATCGCACCCTCAAGCAACAGACACATGATTAGTGGAGCTGCGAAAAAATATAATCAGCAGGAGTTTGCTTAGACCTCAGAGGCACCTCTTTCTTTTTTTTTTGATCAAACAAAAGTAGTCTAGTGTCATTATGAAATCATAGAGATAAACAAAGTGAAATGATTTACATAAAGACATTGTGGCATGAATAATTATAATGCGCTATAGCAGAGGTATTCAATTAAAAGTCACAGAGGTCCACGACTAAAATTTCTTCCAATTAAAAGGCCCGAACCAAAGTCCGACTTCCCTTAATGTCTAGCCTATGTTCACATTTTTATATAGTTTTAATATTTAGTCATTTTCAACAGAGCGCACTTATATACTAAATATTTAGCAATGTTCCCATTAAACACCTTTGCCAGTCAAACAAATATAAGGCGTTTATTTCACATTTAAGAAAATGTGGCTCCAGGAACTTAAGGGTGCCACATCCAGAAAAAACAGTAAAATATCTCCTGCAGAAATATATCAAGTGCTAATCATTGAGTTAACATCTTTTACCTTTTTTTCTTAAATCAAAGCGTTATCAGCCTAAAAAAAACGGAAAGTCTAATTATCCAAGTAAAACAGGTCGACATGTTCAGTACACAATGAATAAAAATGGCTGTCCTCATGAAAGACTAATATTTTTTAAATATTTTTTAACTTCTCTTAATGAGAAAAATGAGTTCGTGACTGCCCTGCCAGTGACTTAAAACTGGGTTGGAACGGAGTCAGGGCCATTGGGATTTGGTAGATTATTTCACACATCTGGGCTTTGTGTTTTCCTTTAAATAATGTTTGTGCAACTTCCCCATCACTGAATGTTTTTTCCCCAAAATCCATGATACTTTTAGTGAACATTCATTTGCATGCCGCTGGGCTGTAAATGAATATGTAAAAATCTGTTATACTGCACTCTAAATTCGATGTTTTTACGTGCGCTCACTTCAAACTTCATCGGATAACTTTGCACAAATGTCAGGACCGCTTCCCAGCCGAGGCTGGAAAGCGGTGGAAGGTGGATCCTTAATCGCAGACTCAGGAGGAATTGATTGACAGGATGTTTATTGGAAGCCGTCAAGCAATACACAATAATCACTATGATGCAGTATCTATAAATTTAGTAACCGCAAGGGTTCTATGAGTACAGCCGCCGGAGAGGCGAAACACAAAACGCTGGGAGACCGAGTCACTCCAGGAAAAAATAAGGAATCAACAGAAAACGCTTGCAACGCAAGAAACTGAAAAACAATGCTTACCACAAAAGGGTGAAGACAAAATCCAATTGAGACGATAAACTTAAAGCGAGCCGAAAAGTAGCTGGTGAAATTCAAAACATGAAAACGCAAACAACAGAACAAGAGCAAATCGCGAGCAGAACAATCTGTGAACGAGAGCATGAGCAATAGCATGAGCAACGTGGGACAATAATCCGACGCGGGTATGTTCGCGTCGGCTGCTTAAGTAGTCCAATGATTTGTGTCTTAATGACATTCAGCTGTGGCGATCGGGAGCGCGTCTCGCTCGTGGCCGCTTCCCGGAGCGGAGCCGCCGGGCCACGCCCACTTGCTGGAGACGCCGCAGACGGATCGTGACAGTACCCCCCCCTCAAAGGACGCCCCTTGGCGGACCACCTGGCTTTGACGGGTTGGCGTTGTGGTAGTCGCGGAGCAGGTCTTGACACATGATCCAGGAGCGGGGAATCCATTGCCGCTCCTCTGGACCGTAGCCTTCCCAGTCAACCAGGTACTGGAACCCTCTCCCCCTGCGCCTGGAGTCCAAAATCTCTCGGACGGTGTAGACCGGGTCGCCGTCGACGATCCTAGGAGGTGGCGGCGGGGCGG
Source organism: Idiotropiscis lumnitzeri (assembly GCF_059441095.1). Classification (NCBI taxonomy): domain Eukaryota; kingdom Metazoa; phylum Chordata; class Actinopteri; order Syngnathiformes; family Syngnathidae; genus Idiotropiscis; species Idiotropiscis lumnitzeri. The sequence goes on along the minus strand of NC_142397.1, from coordinate 20,533,384 downwards.
AGGGCGGCACGAGCGGGCAGGTAGGTGCAGGCTTGAGGAGCGAGACGTGGAACACCGGGTGAATCCTCATGGTGGGGGGCAGCTTTAACCGGACGGAGACCGGGTTGATCAACTTGTCGATCGGGAAGGGACCCACGAATCGCGGCCCCAGTTTGCGGGATGCTCCTGCCAAATTTAAGTCACGGGCGGACAGCCACACTTGGTCACCGACCTTGTAAGCCGGGGCCGCGCGCCGGCGGCGATCAGCGATCTTCTGGTTGCGCTCGGCTGTTCGGGTCAGCGCCGCCCGCGCCTCCCTCCAGACCCGGTGGGCCCGCTTGAGGTGATGCTGAACCGAGGGGACTTCCTCGGCGCTGGCCTGCGTCGGGAACAGGGGGGGTTGATAGCCGTACGGGGTCATAAACGGTGACCTACCGGTTGCGGACGACACCAAGGTGTTGTGGGCGTACTCGATCCACGGGAGGTGGTCGACCCAGGATGCTGGCTGGTCGCAGCACACGCACCGGAGGGCTGACTCCAGGTCCTGGTTGGCCCGCTCTGACTGCCCGTTGGTCTGGGGGTGATAGCCGGAAGACAGGCTCGGGGTGGCCCCCAGGGACCGGCAAAAGAGCTTCCAGACGCGGGAAATGAACTGTGGCCCGCGGTCGGACACCAGGTCGTCCGGAATCCCGTGTAGGCGGACCACGTGCTGAACCAGAAGGTGGGCGGTCTCCAAGGCGGACGGCAGCTTGGGCAGGGCGATGAAGTGGGCAGCCTTGGAGAATCTGTCCACCACGGTGAGAACGACCGTGTGGCCCTTGGAGGCGGGCAGTCCCGTTACGAAGTCCAGCGCGATGTTTGCCCATGGACGCGCCGGGACGGGGAGCGGCCGGAGCAGGCCCGCCGGTGGCTGGTGGGACGCTTTGCTGGCGGCACATGCGGGGCAGGCCTGGATGTACTGGGTGACATCGGTCTTGATGGACGGCCACCAGAACCGCTGCCCGATCAGTCCTAGAGTGCGGCGAACTCCCGGATGGCAGGCCAGCTTGGAAGCGTGTCCCCACTCGATCACCTCCGACCGGTGTTGCGTGGGCACGTACAGTCTTCCAGAGGGGCATCCCGCTGGAGCGCCGCCGTCCTCCTGCGCCTCCTGGATCCTCTGCTCCATTGCCCACTGCACGCCCCCCACCAATCGGTGGGCCGGCACCACGCTTGGAGGACCTTCCTCTTCCTCCCAGGGGTCGTGGATGCGGGACAACGCGTCGGGTTTGGTGTTCCGGACGCCGGGGCGGTAGGTCATGGTGTAGTTGAAGCGACTGAGGAGAAGCGCCCAGCGCGCTAGTCGGGGGTTGAGTCTCTTCATGAAGCGGATGTAGGATAAGTTCTTGTGATCGGTGAAGATGGTAAACGGTTCCTTGGTGCCCTCCAGCCAGTGCCGCCACTCCTGGAGAGCCAGAACCACGGCCAGAAGCTCCCGGTTGCCCACGTCGTAGTTCGCCTCCGCAGGCGTGAGTCGGCGAGAGAATAAGGCGCAGGGGTGGAGTCGCTGGTCGACCGGAGACCGTTGGGAGAGGACAGCCCCCACTCCTGAATCAGAGGCGTCCACTTCTACGACAAAGGGAAGATCAGAGTCAGGGTGGTGAAGCACAGGCGGGTTAGTGAAAGCCTCTTTCAGGCTCGTAAACGCTGCTTCGGCGATACCGTCCCATGTGAAGCGAGTCTTTGTGGACGTGAGGCGGGTGAGCGGCAGGGCCCGGCGGCTATAGTCTTTAATAAATCGTCTGTAAAAGTTCGCGAAGCCCAGGAAGCGTTGGAGTTGTTTGCGGGTGGCTGGCACCGGCCAGTCCACCACCGCACGAGTCTTGGCCGGGTCGGCCTTGAGCTGTCCATTTTCTACTATGAACCCCAGGAAGGGGACGGAGGCTTGGTGGAATTCGCATTTTTCGGCTTTTACAAAGAGCTTATTTTCGAGCAGCCGCTGCAGAATGGCGCGAACGTGCCGTTGGTGCTCGCCAACGGTGCGGGAAAAAATCAGGATGTCGTCCAGACAAACGAAGCAACATGTGTTTAGCATGTCCCTCAGGACGTCGTTTATGAGCGCTTGGAATACGGCTGGGGCGTTGGACAAGCCAAAAGGCATAACTAAATATTCAAAGTGCCCTAGGGGGGTTTTGAACGCGGTCTTCCACTCGTCGCCCTCCCTGATCCGGACCAAGTGATAGGCGCTTCGCAGGTCTAGTTTCGAAAAGATGGTAGCGGACTGTAAGGGGGCGAACGCGGAGTCCAGTAACGGCAGCGGGTATCTATTCTTGATCGTGATCGCATTTAACTCCTTGTAATCGACGCATGGTCGCAAGCTCTTATCTTTTTTCTCCACAAAAAACATACCCGCCCCGACCGGGGACGTGGAGGGGCGAATCAGACCCGCGGCCAGCGATTCGGTGATGTAGTCTTTCATGGCGCCTTGCTCGGGCTGGGAGATCTTGTAAAGGCGAACTGAGGGAAGTACCGGATTCGGAAGGAGATCGATCGCGCAGTCGTACGGGCGGTGTGGAGGCAAGGATTTGGCGCGCTCCTTGCTGAACACGGCGCGGAGGTCATGGTAAATTGCCGGCACGTTTTCGAGATTGACCGCTTTGTTCGGGACTACATTAATTTGGCTGCCCTCTTCGGCCGACCGTAGGCAATGAGCGTAACAGAAAGGGCTCCAGCTTTGGATCGCTAGCCGACCCCAGTCGATATCCGGGTTATGTTCTTTTAGCCACGGGATCCCTAGGACAACCGGGGCTGCTCTAGCCGGCATTAAAAAAAATGAGCGCCTCTCTATGTGGTTCCCGGAAAGTTTTAGAGTTAGGGGCTCTGTTAACCGCCGAATGTCGGCTAACAAGCGACCGTCGAGGTCGCACAGCTTCTCGGACCGGTCGAGGTCCGTGACGGTGCACCCGAGTTGAGCGACTAACCCTGCGTCTATGAAGCAGTCATCCGCTCCCGAATCGATTAACGCCCGGATTTTAATTGTGGTGTTTCGACCTATGAGTTCCGCCTCCACTTCCAACCTCCGGGTGTTGCCGGTCTGGACCGCCCCGTTCTCTGGAACCTCAGGCTGCTCCTCTCGGGGGTTGGAGCTCGCGGTGGAAGCTACCGCGGACTCACAGCACCCTTCGCGACGAGCGGGCGACCCTTGAAGGTTGGCTCGGCGGGGGCAGGTGACCGCTCGGTGACCCTGGAGACCGCAGTAGAAGCAAGCCCCGGAACCACGGCGTCTCTCTCGCTCCCGGTTGTCGAGGCGGCTGGCTCCCAGCTGCATCGGCTCGTCGGCTGGCAGTGGCTCGGACACCTGGTGGCGTGGCGGCTCGTGGCGTCGCAGCTCCATCGGCTCGTCGGCTGGCAGTGGCTCGAACACCTGGTGGCGTGGCGGCTCGTGGCGTCGCAGCTCCAACCCTCGCTCGCGGCGGCGCTCTCGCAGACGATTGTCGAGCCGGATGGCCAGGGTGATGAGCTCCTCCAAGGTCTCGGCGTCGTCTCGCGCCGCCAGCTCGTCCTTGAGGGCGGGACTCAGCCCTCTCCGGAACACCGTCCGCAGGGCGCAGTCGTCGAAGCCACTCTCGGCGGCGCGGACCCGGAAGACGATTGAGTAATCCGCTACCGAACTGCTTCCTTTCCCCGAATCGGGTGGAAAAACACCCTCTCGAACTCCGCAATGAACGCGGGGAACGAAGAGCGGACTTCCGGGCGCGCGTTGCTCACAGCCATTGCCCAGGCGCTAGCTTGGCCAGTCAGGAGGCTCATCATGAACGCTAAGGGGCTGCTGGTCAAAGATTAGCCGGCAATGATGGATAAAGGGGCCGCAGAGGCCGGGTTCTCCGCCGTAGCGGTTGGGATGGGGCAAACTGGGCTCTCGGAATGGCATGCCCGCGACCGGTTGCCCGGTCGGGGCCGCCACGGGGGTCGGGGCGACATGGGCTGCCAAGGTGCCCAGATGGGCACCGAGGCTCGTGAGCTGGTGGGTCAGCTGGCCGACCGCATCGCGGAGCGTCGCGAGTTCGGACGCCTGCTGCCCTATCATGCGTCCTTGACTGGCTATAGCTGAAAATACCTTCGCTGAGTCAGCGGGATCCATGGTCGGATTATTCTGTCAGGACCGCTTCCCAGCCGAGGCTGGAAAGCGGTGGAAGGTGGATCCTTAATCGCAGACTCAGGAAAAATTGATTGACAGGATGTTTATTGGAAGCCGTCAAGCAATATACAATAATCACTATGATGCAGTATCTATAAATTTAGTAACCGCAAGGGTTCTATGAGTACAGCCGCCGGAGAGGCGAAACACAAAACGCTGGGAGACCGAGTCACTCCAGGAAAAAATAAGGAATCAACAGAAAACGCTTGCAACGCAAGAAACCGAAAAACAATGCTTACCACGAAAGGGTGAAGACAAAATCCAATTGAGACGATAAACTTAAAGCGAGCCGAAAAGTAGCTGGTGAAATTCAAAACATGAAAACGCAAACAACAGAACAAGAGCAAATCGCGAGCAGAACAATCTGTGAACGAGAGCATGAGCAATAGCATGAGCAACGTGGGACAATAATCCGACGCGGGTATGTTCGCGTCGGCTGCTTAAGTAGTCCAATGATTTGTGTCTTAATGACATTCAGCTGTGGCGATCGGGAGCGCGTCTCGCTCGTGGCCGCTTCCCGGAGCGGAGCCGCCGGGCCACGCCCACTTGCTGGAGACGCCGCAGACGGATCGTGACAACAAAAGGGCGGTGCTTTGTTTCGTAGTGGCGCTTCGCAATGTTGCGACGGTTTCGGAGCATATGATGCACACTGGTTTTGAATCGGCTGCAGCCAGAACGAAACTAAATTTCTCCGTCCATCTATTTAAAGATAAAGATAAAGATAAAGATAAAGATGTCCTTTATTAGTCCCACAATGGGGAAATTTGAAGTGTTACAGCAGCAAAGATATAGATCACACAGAGTCGGCGGCGTAATGTAGCCGTTAATGTGTAACATTAGCAGCAGACATTCATAAAAAGCATGCAAATATACACAGTATAAAGGTATCTAAGTGTAAGGAAACACTCCTAATGCCTGTCCATTATACAGAGGGGGAAACACTGTAATGATAAAAACTACTGAATGATTGAAAATACTGCAATGATAAAGATATTACACTGATAAAAGTACTGTAATGGTGAGAGTACTGAAATGACAGGAAAGTACTGCAATGATAAAAGTACTGTAATGGTAAAAGTACTGCAATGATAAAATATACTGCAATGATAAAAGTACTATAATGGTAGAAGTACTGCAACGATGGAAAAATACTGCAATGATGAAGTATTGTAATAGTAAAAGTACCGCAATGATAGGAAATACCGTAATTATAAAAGTACTGCAATGATAAAAGTACTGTAATAGTGAACATCCTGCAGTGGTAGAAATACTACAGTGATAGAAGTATTGTAATAAGAATACTGTAATGGTAAACAAAATACATCATTGGTCGATGTTTAAGTACACCCTTGGCTGAAAGTAAAGTAGTAGTGTATATTGCATTCTAGGACTGCACAATTGCACTAATGCCCTCCTGTTTGTAGGCCTGACCCAATGTTCTTGTTAAAAAGTCTGACAGCAGTCGGCAGGAAGGAGCGGCGAAATCTCTCTTTGGTACAGCGAGGATGTAAAAGTCTGTCACTGAAGGAGCTGTAAAGTGTTCTCAGAGTGTCATTGAATGGGTGGGCTGGTTTGTCCAGCATTGATGACAGTTTTGCTGTCATCCTCCTGCCCCCCACTGAGTTCACAGAGTCCAGGGAGCAGCCCAGGACAGAGCTGGCTCTCCTCACCAGTTTGTCCAGTCTCTTTTTGTCTCGGCCCGAGATGCCTCCTGCCCAGGAGACCACTCCATAGAAGATGACTGATGAAACCACCGAGTCATAGAAGTTCCTGAGGAGTGTTCCCCGAACGCCAAAGGACCTCAGCCGCCTGAGTAGGAAGAGTCTGCTCTGACCCTTCCTATAGAGAGCGTCTGTGTTGTCGCTCCAGTCCAGTTTATTGTTCAGATGAACACCCAGGTACTTGTAAGTTGAGACCCTCTCAACGTCTGTTCCCTGGATATTCACTGGTGCAGGTGGAGAGTGCCGACGCTTGCGGAAATCCACCACCAGCTCTTTGGATTTCCCAGCGTTGATTTGGAGGCTGTTCCGCTTAAAACGACACGCATCGACATTGCTAACTTTTTAGCAAGGCATACTGTCAGCAGCACTCTCTTCCGATCTGCTGCGCAATTGGCAGTGGATCGTAAACAAAAGATTTGATTGGCTCAAATGAGTGACGCCATTTCCGGATTAACTAGAATTGCACCGGCAACGTTTGCGAATGCGCCCTGAAAAAATTCATCATAGATTGGTCAAGGGTCCGGTCCGAACCATGTGTCGGTCCGGATCCGGACCGCGGTCCGCCATTTGGTGATACCTGTGCTATAGTGTTTTATTTTGCTCACTACCCGGCTACCAAAAATGAGTAATTCAACCAATATATGGGGTTAAAAAAAGACAAGACAAAATAAATATAGTCAAAACTATTCAGTACATCAGGGGTGTCTAATTCATTTTCATGGACGGGCCACATCATAGTTCTGGTTTCCCTCAGAGGTCCGTTATGACTGCGAACAATTCTTCAATTTATTTTAGAAGGGGAGAATTGGTAACAAATAAATGGCTATAGTTCATATCTCAATGTTGTTAAAAGTGAATAAAATGTGGCCGAAACAGGAAGTTGGCGCAGATGATTTGCCCTTCGCAGCCGACATAAAATGAGCTCACGGGCCAGATCTGGCCCCCCAGGCCTAGAGTTTGACGCCTGTGCTGTATGTGTGTATGTCACTCGAGACATCAGCATACCATTTAAAAGCGATTCCTTGTAAAACTCACAGACAAATATGATACTCTGTAAACCGAGCTGTGCGTGATAATGAAAAGTTTTATAATTTGTCAAACTTCCAAGGAAAATTGTTGGCACTGACATTTTAGAGTATGAAAAACCTCGGTCATTAACCGTTACTAATAAAACACATCTGTCATCCGTTTCAGCTCTTTATCTTTATTTCCGCATATGGGCATAAGAACATTGCAGTGTAAGCGCCCACGCAAATCCTATTACAAATTGAGAGGGAGGCTTTTGGAAGGAAAGCGGTCCATTTGAGTCTGACGTCTTTGGATTAAAATTGACGAGAAACAATTTGTCAGGTATATATGGGTAGAAACGAAGTGTGTGCTATGCTGTATAAGTCAGGTAGATAAGTCCATCTATTTATGTTGTATTTTCAATACCAATTAACGTCATTAGGGTCAAGGGCAGGGCCTCATTTTCATCCCTGGAGTTTCAAAGATGAGACCAGCCCACTTTCATTCACGTTTTAATGAAGATTTAGCCGATAATTTTGTTCTTATCATTGTATCAGTCTGAAATAACTTAGCGTTTCCTCCAAAAGCGATTCAATTAATCCCGTATATCTCCCGGACCACCGCAGGTTTGCGAGTGTATGCACAGGGTCAAAAACCCACTTCCGTCCTTTTTAAAAAAAATAAAAAAAAAAACTTCTCGTTCTACGTCCCCAAAATGGGTGTCCGACCAGCCGCCTTGAGAGAGAATGCCAATCTCTGATTATAGGCATTCAATATACTATATGCATTAATTTTTTGAATCAGTTATCCTCAGTATGAATATACTTTGAATCTTCCTGGCCACCCAGCAGCCCAGCAAAGCTTTTTGGGACAGTCTCAACCATTCAGTTATCAGAAGAACTGTTTTGCTATTCTTTGTGTATTTATGAGGCTCAAAATGCTATGCCAGCCTTTTCTCATTTGAAGGAGTATCCAACATGCCTTGAGGTGGCCTTTTTTTGTAGTTATTAATAATTATGGGTTTGTTGTTAGTTCCCAGAGTAGTAGAATTTATTTGCATTCACCACCACTTTATTTTTTAATTTTCATTGACTGTTATATGTAACAGCACGGTGAACGATACCATGTTCACTGTGCTGTTACATATAACAGTTACCACGATAGCCTTACAATGTGGAGGTCGTGGGTTCGATTCCGGCTCAGGCCTTCCTGTGTAGAGTTTGTATGTTCTGCCCATGCTTGCGTGGGTTTCCTCCGGGTACTCTGGTTTCCTCCCACATTCCAAAAACATGCACGGCAGGTTGATTGCACACTCTAAATTGCCCCTCGGTACGAGTGTGAGCGCGGATGGTTGTTCGTCTATGTGTGCCCTGCGATTGGGTGGCAACCCGTTCAGAGTGTACCCCGCCTACTGCCTAAAGATAGCTGGGATAGGCTCCAGCACCCCCGCGACCCTTGTGAGGACAAGCAGTACAGACAATGAGTGGATAACTGTTTAATGTGTTATTTTGCACAGGCATGGCATATTCTAGTTGTAGTGGTGTATTTTTAGTCGTCTACTAAATTATTGCTGCTTTGGGTGACACACTTAGTAACAAAGGTATATACTCAGTGTTATTTACTCTATATTGTAATGGCTTACCCTATAAATGCCATGTGGAAATGAAGCGGCAACAAGTGGTGATAAGAGGGCTAGGTCTACTTAAGGTAATTTGCTGATCTTGGAAATTACCCCGCGAGGCCTTAAAAAAAGGCGGTCGTTTTTCCGTCCTGGAAAGCCATAAACCATCCCGTACCAACAGGGGGTGACGTCGGGCAAGAGGTGGGGGTACACCCTGGGCTGGTCTCCAGCCAACTTTAAGGATAGGTAAATATTATTTGAATAAATAATGAGTTGTTGAAGATTCATTTTGTGGTTTATATCACTACAGATGAGGGGGTGAATCTGTTTTATCAACTAAGATTTCATGATGTAATGAAGTAACTACACAGTTGGAATTTTATAATTCTGAGAAAGATGCAGTCCTCACAAAATGTAGCCAATTAATATAGCATGAGGGTACATTGTGGTGGCGTGAAGGGAAAAGGCAGGTGGATGCAGAAGCAGGCAGGGCAGAGGAGGCTTCACATTTGCTATTAAGCTCAAATTTGAGCCATCCTATTCCCACTGATCATCAGAGCTGGGCATTTGACCCTTTTTTGCCAGTCATTCCCCCGCCCTCCAGCCACTATCTTGGTACCCATCCAGCCTCCACCCTTCGGCCTTATTTATGAAAACTGTCGGCCCCTGAACCCGTTCCGGCCGCGGACCCTCCCAAGAAGCATCTGTGCATGATGCCGCGGAGAGATGCGAACAGAAGAGGTTTATTTAAAGATCATTGTTTGAGTAAGCAGTGATATGAGACAGCAGCGTGCATTCAAGCGTGCCTGTATTTCCTTATTCTGACAACAAGTAACCCGCACCTCCCACTTGCTACTGGGGCATACTATTACACACTGCTGTCTCACGTCGCTTCATACACAAACAGTTGGTCGTGGCGCATTTGATGCGTTCTGAGGCAATTTTTGTCGTTTGTCTATTTCGCCAGTAGGTTCACCACACGTGTGCCACGTGGGCCAGACTAAAATCCACCTCCTTTGTTTATCCATCCCTTTTTTAAAATTTGTCGCCACCCACCCCAAAAATGGGTGTCGGAGGGTTCCGCCCCCATGACGGACTGCCCAACTCTGTTGATCATCATTGAGATATTTCTACAGCTTAAGTGGTGTCCACAAGCAGTGAAATCAGTTGAGTGGTCAAGATTTGGAAAGGTACACACGTGTATATAAGGTCCCACAGTTGACAGAGAATGTCAGAGCACAAGTCAAGAATAAAAATACAAAATATTTCATAATTCTTAGACTGGGACAGCAATGAATGGCAGAGCATGGCAGATCGTGAGAGCCGACAGCCCGCTAGCTAGCTAGCTAGCTAGCTCGAAAGGAGGAAGCTGGTCCCACCCATCAAGGATTTACAGCACCGATAGGTGCAAAACCAACCAGGCTACCTTTGGCCAGCGTATATCGGAGGATCCTAATCAAAGTAAGCCATTTTAGTCTGAAATGAAACTTTTTCTGTCTGGAGATGCGACAGCCAAAATGCACCATCATACTTTCGTTCTGGTTCAATAAGTATAGTTTTTTTTATTTTATTATTTTTTTTTTACTATGACATGTCTTTATTTCTGAATTATACAAGGAGTAACAATTCAATTCTGATTCCAAAGTCATTCGTTACTGAAACCAGGAATGATGACTCAAGAGTCAAATCCAAGTATCAATTTACCTTGCTGATGTTCTATGAAAGTAATTGGATCATAAGAAAATAATTTGAATCCTTGACCATAAATGCCCGTTTACTGTGGTCTTTTTTTAATATGTAACAATGTTTTCCAAGTAAATGAGACTCACAACTGCAGGGATGTTTTTGTTCCTCATGGTGATGTGAATAAATAATGTTTGATCTTTTCAGTGCCACTACAGTGTGCTGCAAATTCCCGTCGTTGTAAATTATGTACTTTGACAAGACTGTGGAGAGCGAGATGTAGCAGTTACATTTGGCAACCCATGTAATCAACATTGGAAACACACATGTGGAACATGTTGATCCGAGTTGGGCCTGTAGTATTAGGTGACATATGTAGGTAGGAACCTTACGTATGTACTGTGGGCTTGGGGGCAAATAATAAACGTTACGCAATAATACTGCACGGTGTGTGTCGTCCCTCCTGTCGCCTCCTGCCAATATAGTTCGGCCAGACTCACGAACCAACAATACATGGTGTCAGAAGTGGGATAAGAGGGTCTTTTTGGAGCTGAATTTTACCGAGAGAGTGTCCCGCGTACACGCGAGTTTTCGTTTCATACGAGACAGTTCAGGCTGCGGGGGCGAGCCCGCGTAACGGCAAGATGTCTCAGTTTCAAGTCTCTCCACCTGAAAAATTTACGTTCAGGGCTGAAGACTGGACGAAATGGATAAAGCGTTTTGAACGGTTTCGCATTGCGTCCGGGCTGGAAGCGCAAGCAGACGAGAATCAGGTGAATACGCTTATCTACACCATGGGGGAGGAAGCGGAGGACATACTAGTTTCTCTCCACCTGAGCGCCGTGGAAGCGAGTGACTATGTCACAGTCAAAAATAAGTTGGACACCCACTTTGTGGCTCGCAGAAATGTCATCTTCGAGAGGGCAAAGTTTAATTTGCGTCAACAAGAAGAGGGGGAGTCGGCTGATGGCTTTCACACGGCACTACATTGTCTCGCGGAGTACTGCGGATACGGGGCTCTTCACGACGAAATGGTGAGAGACAGATTTGTTGTCGGCTTGAGAGATAAACGTTTATCAGAACAACTGCAGTTGGACCCAGAATTAACACTGGTGAAGGCAATTACCAGAGCTCGTCAAAGTGAGCAAATAAAGAAGCAACAGGAGGTGTTAAAGTCTAACTTTAAAGTTGACATCGCCAACACTCAGCTGGACAGCGTGCACGCGCGTCACCGCGGAGGCGCGCGGCCGAAACAAATGCCGCGACAACATGGAGGAACATTTAAAAAAGCACCGAAGGACAGACAGACACAATGCAAACGATGCGGTGATCCAAAAGGACATAGTCTGCAACAATGCCCAGCTAGAGAAGCAATGTGTAATTACTGCAAGAAAAGGGGGCATTATGCAAGAGTGTGCAGAACGAAGAAAATAACAGGAGTGAATGCTGTCATAGAGACTGATGATGAGGCAGAAGTTGCATTCCTTGGCTCCTTGTCAGCCGATAAAATGACCAGTCCATGGATGACAGACATAAACATGGACAATTACAGTGCAGTGTTTAAGATTGACACTGGCGCGGATGTTACAGCTGTTTCAGAAACACTTTACAGCCGTGGTAAATTCAGAAGACTGGTGAGACCTCTTAAAGTTCTGAAGGGACCAGGGGGCGCACGTCTAAAGGTCAAGGGCATGTTCACAGCCACACTCAGTAAGAACAATAATTGCGTCAAGGAGAACATATATGTTGTGAAAGGGCTGAGCACACCACTGCTGGGCGGGATGGCTGCGATGAAACTGCAGCTGGTCGCTCGACTGGAGAACATCAGCCTGGTCTCCATGGAATCCATAAAGGAGGAGTTTCCCAAGCTTTTCAGTGGATTAGGTAAAATGGAGGGTGAGTACAACATTGTACTGAAGCCTGGGGCACAACCTTTCTCTCTTTCGACGCCCCGACGTATTTCTCTCCCACTCCTGCCAAAAGTTAAAGAGGAGCTGAAGCGTATGGAGGCGCAAGGAGTCATCTCTAAAGTGGAGGTACCAACGGAATGGTGTGCACCAATGGTGGTGGTGCCGAAGCGGACTTGCAAGAGCAGAGTGAGAATATGCACAGACCTCACTGAACTGAATAAATCTGTCATGAGAGAAAAACACCCTCTTCCCTCAGTCGAACACACCTTAGGTCAGTTGGCAGGCGCTAAGGTGTTCTCAAAGTTAGATGCCAATGCTGGTTTCTGGCAGATACCGCTATCCAAGGAGTCTTCTTTGCTGACTACGTTCATCACTCCGTTTGGACGCTACTGTTACAACCGTCTGTGTTTTGGAATCTCATCTGCACCGGAACACTTCCAGAAGCGTATGTCGCGCATTTTGGAGGGCCTGGATGGAGTTGTATGTCAAATGGATGATGTGCTCATCTGGGGAGCAACGCAGTGTGAGCATGATGAGAGACTGAGGAGGACTTTGTTACGTCTACAGGACGCGGGCGTCACACTGAATGAAAAGTGTGAGTTCTCAAAGAACACAATAAAGTTCTTGGGACAAGTTATCGACTCATCGGGGGTCAGTGCAGACCCTGACAAAGTGAGTGCTGTAAAAGTTATGAAGGAACCAAGCAACATCAGCGAGGTGAGACGTTTCCTAGGGATGACTAATCATCTTGGAAAGTTCCTACCTCACCTGGCGGAAAAGACGCGTCCTCTCAGAGACCTGCTTAGGAAGTCCAACATGTGGGTCTGGGGACCACAACAGCAGCAAGCATTTGATGGCATTAAAGCGGACTTGACGTCGACCCCTGGGCTGGCGTTATATGACCCAAATGCTGAAACACTGGTCTCTGCTGATGCATCCTCCTTCGGGTTGGGCAGTGTGCTTCTCCAGAAGCAAGCTGATTCTCGTTGGAAGCCAGTGGCGTATGCTTCGAGAGCCCTCAGCAGCACCGAACAGCGATACGCCCAGATCGAGAAAGAGGCACTAGCTTCGACATGGGCCTGTGAGAGGTTCTCAGAGTTCCTCATAGGGAAGCAGTTCCATATCGAGACAGACCACAAGCCTCTAGTTCCCCTGCTGGGCTCCAAGAGTCTAGAGATGCTTCCGCCATGCATCCAGCGTCTTCGTATGAGATTGATGAGGTTTTCTTATACTATCTCTCATGTAGCTGGTAAGAACATTGCAACTGCGGATGTGCTGTCACGGGCCCCTGTCAGCGCCACGTCGGACGGGTTGCAAGAAGAAGAGGTCAACTTGTATGTTGATTCTGTCATTGCGAACCTTCCTGCTACTGAATCGAGGCTGGTGGAAATACAAGAAAGTCAAGACAACGATGCCATTCTCCTGCAGCTGAAGAAGTTCTGCCTGGAGGGATGGCCGGACAAATTTTCTGGGGACCGTACAATCCAGCCCTATCTGCCGTTTTCTGGTGAGCTCACAGTTCAGGATGGACTACTGCTGTATGGCTGCAGGATTGTGATTCCAGCGTCGCTTAGGGCAGACGTGCTGTCCAAGCTTCACGAGGGCCACCTTGGGATTGCTAAATGCAGGGAGAGGGCGAAACAGTCTGTGTGGTGGCCAGGTCTCAGTACAGATCTGTCCAGGACGATTGCGGACTGTGATGTGTGTGCCAAGGAGAGGACGACTCTCAGAGAAACAATGATGCCTACTGAGTTCCCATCGAGGCCATGGTCCTTGGTCGGGGCTGATCTGTTCCGGATAAATAACAAAGATTATCTGGTCGTAGTGGACTATTTTTCAAGGTTCTTCGAAGTGGCTTGGCTGACGTCTACTACATCGGAGGCTGTGATCGAGCACTTCAAGTCTATCCTTGCTCGTCATGGAATTCCCGAAGAAGTGCGCTCCGACAACGGGCCACAGTTTGCTTCTGTGGTCTTCAACAAGTTTGCCTCGGAATGGGGTTTCAAGCATGTGACGTCCAGCCCACGTTTTCCACGGGGTAATGGTGAGGCTGAGCGTGCGGTGAGGACCATAAAGGGTCTTCTCAAAAAGTCTGCAGACCCGTATCTTGCCCTTATGGCCTACCGTGCTGCTCCCTTGGCGAATGGCTACAGTCCCACGGAACTCCTCATGGGGAGGAGGATAAGGACACCTGTTCCTGTGATTTCATCTCAGCTTAATCCCAGATGTGCGGACATTGAGGATTTGAAGACTACAGAACAGAGGTACCGACAGATGCAGCGTCAAAATTATGATCGCAGACACAGAGCGCGTGATATGCCACACCTTCGACCAGGAGATCAGGTGTGGGTCAGGGACACGCAAGAACGTGGCACAGTTGTGTCTACTGCGGGCACACCGAGGTCCTATGTTGTCGAGACACCCGGCGGTAGGCTGCGAAGGAACCGTCATCATCTCTCGCAGACCTCTGGAGGAGCCGAGACATCAAAAGACTTGCCAGAGGCCCAGGTAAACGCTGATCGTCAGGAGGTGAGTACACCTGGCACACCTGACATTCTTCAACAACCAAGCGGTCAGCAGAATCCGGTGTGTGAGAGGCGGTTTCCCACAAGAGTGAGGACACCTCCCACATTCTTGAAAGACTTTGTTTGCACATAGCTATAGGAGCTGAGTGAGCATGAGGCAGAATAATCCTCACACTCAGTTGGAGGGTTTGGGCAGTCTACCCCATCCCTCATAGAACATATAGGAATGTGTGATTGACTTTCCGTTTTCCTTGAGTGGATTATTTTTTTGGGTTATTAATGGTGTGCATTGACGAATGTTTGATAGTTAATATCATATCTTGAGTGTAGGTGTTTATATGCTATAAGGCATTCCTCAGCTAATGACTGGAATGCTGTTTTGAGTTTGTTTACTGACTCGGTATAATACATGTTGTTGTGTTTGCCTATAAGTGCATATGCATCTTCCCTAGAAAGATTCTTTAACCTCGAAAGGGGGATGTAGTATTAGGTGACATATGTAGGTAGGAACCTTACGTATGTACTGTGGGCTTGGGGGCAAATAATAAACGTTACGCAATAATACTGCACGGTGTGTGTCGTCCCTCCTGTCGCCTCCTGCCAATATAGTTCGGCCAGACTCACGAACCAACAATACAGGGCCCATCAGTAAATTCATTATCAAAGGCTAACCAAATCTGTTTTCGTCACTCCAAATCCTTATTTTAATTACACATCCTTCATCGCTAAATTACAGTTCTTCGCCACAATTTTAGGACCAACAGACGTTCATCTTCTACTTTTTGGCGTTGTTGTGAAGATACTATGTCTCATGCCGGTGCAACCCAAGAGACACTCTGACAAATAAAGTTACAAAAAAAAAAAGACACACACGGACACAACATGGTGATTGGTGAAATGAAAAAAAATATGGGACAATGTCATTGCTGTCTGTGGGATGAAAAGGTATATGCAGCAAGCTTCCTTTATCCACTGAGAGGACCTAAAAAGGAGCAGACTTGGAGAATTGGTAGAAAGAAAGTTGGCGTATCTCTTGAGTGTATTCTTTCTTTTTTTACAGCTGTTTAACTGTCAACCAAATCAGAATTTAGCAGCCAACACAGCAACAGGTCACCAGACCAGTTAGCAATATGCTTAGGTTTTTCCACTCGAAGCTTGGTGTACTCAACCCTGTGTATAAACAAACACAAGACGCGGTACATATTTCTGTCAGAGAAACCGTAGTCTGTCAGTCATGGGTTAAGAAGGTCTGTCTGTACTGAAATGGTCAGTGATGATTCCAGTGATGGACCATCACCTTCCATTAGTGTTTAGTTTGTCAGTTTTATAAGACTCCGGTCAATTAGCATTCACCAGCAAAACAGGCGTTATCTGACAAACTTTCCCATGTTCATAATGGGGCCATTGACAACCAGAAAGTATGTACAGATTGTTACCGTGGCGGATACTAATAGTATCACTGTCAGAGGGATTAAAAAAAACAAAACACCTGTCCTTCACTGCCACGGACATGCACACATGCTCAAACACGCTCACACATTTATTCATACAGAGCAGATACAAAATGACCCATCCAAACAACATTTCTCTGTATACCGCACGTCCTTTAAATCATTTTAGCTTTGCGAAACGTTCATGTACTGCATCTCAATCACAGACCTGACGGTTATCATTCATCACCACCTGATCAGCTCAGAGAACAGACATACTCAAGGTTAGATCCACTAAATCTAGGTGAAAACAAGTGTGCAACCATATGAATATATATTAACTTACGCTCATGAGAATGTTCTTGCTATTGAATTATTCAATGCGTGATCTCCATAAATCATTCTAACCACATTAGCAGCAGAGCATGTTGTACTTACGTCAGGGTGAAATGAAATGTGCATGTGATTAACCTTGGCCACAGCCTTCTTTGTGTGTATATGTATGTTAATCGTGTATGTGCAAGGGAAACGAGATACTTTAATGCAAATGCTGGCAGGGGCATTAACCTGTGAATGTCGACAGTTTAAACATTGGGCCTGGCCACATGCACGAACATATATACAGTGAAACCCCGCTACTTCGCGGTTCACCTTTGGCGGGTTCAGTGCTTCGCGGGTCTAAAAATTATTCGGGGGCATTGTAGTTTCGCCGAGCGGCACGACGGGGCGCTGGAGCGGTTAGACGGCCGGCGTGCGCCGAAGAAGAGCGTGGGCGAAGAAGAGAGTGGACGGAGAAGAGCACGTTCCGCCCGGCACTATCGGGGGCGACGTTTCGCGCGGTTCGGACCGTACCAGAGCTCCGGCGTGCGTGCGTGGCAGTTAAGCCGAAGAGGAACAACTTCCGCCCGGGCACTCGCGCGGCGACATTTCGTTTTGTTCGGGACCGTGCGAGAGCTCCGGAGGAGACGGGCCGGCGTGCGTGGTAGTTAAGACGAAGAGGAACACCTTCCGCCCGGGCATGAGGGGAGCGCGAGGCTGTCAGTTCTGAATGAATAAATGAATAAATAAATAAATGAAAAATGCCACCTTTCATTTCACAGGGCACACCGGACAGCGTACCAGCAGGTAAAAGTCGAAGAAATTAAATAAGTACAAAAAGAGGTAATTGAATAAATACAAAAATAATGGCTGGGGAATAAAAAAATAATAAGTTTTAATAATATTTTTTTTTTTGTTATAACATGAATTTCACTCTGTCTCTCTCTACCCGTATATATATATATATATATATATTTTTTTTTTTAAGCATTTTTGAAGGTGCGCCACTACTTCACACCTATATATATATATATATATATATATATATATATATATATATATATAGGTGCGAAGTATATATAAGTATTTTATTTATTTATTTATTTTATTTTTATTTTTTTTTGAAGGTGCGCCGCTACTTCGCGGATTTTCAGTTTTCGCGGGTGGTCTCGGTCCCCATTAACCGCGATAACCGGGGGTTTACTGTATATCAGTGCTTATGTGACATGCTTTATAGATTACTGATGAGGGCAATTGACCTTTGCAGAAACCCTGTTAGGCAATGGCAAGAGGCTGTTAGGGTGCCAAGCGTACCTCATTTTGTTAAGTGTTCCTTTGGAAAATGAAGGGTGTTAAGGGCACTCTACTGTCAGGATCCAGGAAATACTGAAACAAGACCTCCACATGAAGGGTGGTAGTATGCCTTGCCTACAGATTGCTCTTGCAGCTACAATCAGTCCCGGATGTGTAAAAGAAAGAAAACAAAGCGTGCTACCACAATTTCTCCTTGAGAAACTGCAATATCTTGTCGGGTGGTTTGAGTGTGCTTCATCTTTCAAGAGTGGTGAATGATATTGTTGGATGTGGTCTGATGTGTTGTGGCTTTAACGTTTGCTATTGTGTGTGATGTTGCTGCTTTGTTTTTCCATTCTTTTTTTTTTTTTTAAACAGTGAGTAGAATTCCCAAATCACACAATGACAAGTATGACAAAATCAGCGGCAGCATCTATTATGATGTACAACACACTAAAAACGCCATAAACTGTTCAACCAGACCTGTACCCAGACCTCAGACTTAAGGGGGGCACATGAAATGCATAGGGAGGTTGGCGGGGGTGCAATTATTATTTCTACCCTACAGACAGCATTTACTTCGATCCATATTTTTTATTCTACTGTATTGTATTCTCGCGGCACTGTTGCTCCCAGTCAATAGTCTAGAATGGTGCCCTTTGCGACAATCACGGGCAAGTATTACTGTAGACAACATTTACAGTACATTTTCACAAATCTCACCTTGAGAACGTCAATGTTGCAGGCGTATTGAATGTGGCAAAGGAAAGTGATTTGTGAAAAAGCCAGAACGCATTGGATTAATAGCAAACCAAGATTTTGATTGTATTATGGCAATTTAACTCAAGTTTACCAATATTATTTGTTGATTACCGTATTTTCCTTAGCTGGCCAGTCGGGGAAGGTCCAGCTCTGCGGCCCGGCCAGACGCCCATTTAACAGGCTGGAGATGGGGAAGTGACAAATTTTTAAAAAAGGGCAAGGCCGGAGGTGGATTTTAGTCCAACCCTTGTGCGGGTGATGTGGTCGCGTGGTGGCCACAAGTTCATCTCAACCTACTCAGTGAAATGAGAAAATGACAAAAATTAGGGGGTCTATGGAACGGGGTCAAGGGATGACTATTTTTATGAATAAGGCCGGAGGGTCCAGGCCGGAATGGTACCTAGGTTGCGGCAATAAAAGGGTCAAGTGCCCAGTTCTGGTATTTTCATGAGCATTAGGCGCACTTAAAAGTCCTCCATTTTTTCCAAAAGTGACGGGGCGCTTTATAATGCGTGGTGCCTTATATTTGGACCTAGTTCCAAAATCTGTAAATGTTGTGTGACTTTGATGCACTTGACTGCTCTGCTGCTTATATAGAGAAAAGGCAGACATAACATGCAGATGTTTAAGGGTGGGAAGGGAGTGTGTGTAAGAAGATGAAAGGCACGTCCCCTGTAGGTATTTCGTGCCTATATGTGCATTGTACAAAACACTGGCTTGGCAAAGGACACAAACGGATTAGAACAGTCTGTGTAGAAATATACTTTTTTTCCCACATTAAGATTTTAATCAAATAAATATTAGTTTCAAGCTTCGTAAAAAAAAAATGTAATTGAAAAACATAATTAATGGCGATCAAATATGTAAATTTATGCTATATATATATATATATATAAATAGTTACATTTCTACTATTGTTTTGTCTCCTGCCATTGTGCTCAAGCAGTCACATGAACCTGATGGAAGCCCTTGGGCCTGTTTTACAAAATGCAGAATTTGGTTGCGATAGCCCCTGTTATCCAACAACAAGATGCTGACAAATTAAAATAAATGTATCCACTTCAATTGGCATTTAAATTAGCCCATCTGTTTAAGTGACTGCTTGCCGTTCAATACCACATATTCCCTTTCATCAAGCAATCCACTTTTCTACATAAAATAGATACAAATTGGGTGAAAGACCTTGCTTCAGACTGGAACAGCCTGCCTGACAGCAAAACAACAATGAACTCTTTTGGTCTTTTTTAAAAATTTTTTAAAGGCTCTCCAGCCTTGACTTACAATTTCATTTCAATGCCTCTAGTGGTGGTGTATTATAGCTTTTTACCCCGGATCCTTATCACGTCTGCGCTGTGGTCTTTCAAATTATGTCATGTTGCATTACACCATGGTTGTAAGATAAGATATATATTGTGTATGGATTCGTTTTGGGGTTTTTAGCGGATGTGAGGGTTTTTTTGTACAGGATCTGTTGTCATGACTATATGTTGAACATGTTTTACGCCAGACATCACTTAAAATGGCTGCTCACCTCAAGTGACGAGCCACGAAAATATTTTGTATCAAAATGCGGAACATTGTCGTATGAAAAACAGAATTGCAGATGCAGATTGTATCCCCAGCTTTGTCAAACATTTCTGACTGTGACCCAGTGAGCAACATTATAATGAACCACAACGGATTAATGAGCTGAAACATTTATGCTCCTATGTCATAAGAAAAAAGACTCTCCATTCTTTGTTCTTTTGTTTCCATGGAGGCAGTGCAGTAAAGCTGGGACTGCAAATAAGATGAAGAGAAATATGTTCTTTTCTCTTGTTAAAACTTCATTTTAGCAGCAGCATTCTGGACCATCTGGAGAGTCCATTGAGACGTGTTGCAGCATTCTGACAAAAGACAATTAGCTTAGAGGTCACAGAAGCATGAACTATAGTTACAGACAATACATTTCAGATTTCTGCAGTGTTGCTTGGGTGGGAAAAAAAAAGCCTTTGACCTTTGCAGTACCTGGGAGTTGAAGGAAAAGGCCTGATTATTAACTCCAATATCCTGGAAATGTAATAACTTCATTTATATACACAACAAATTCAATTTATTTTAGGTAAATTAAAAAGAAAAGTAATTAAAGTTCCCATTAAAGTTTGGTTAACAACTTTTTCTTACATTTCATTGATAAATGGAGGAGGGTGTGATTTGCATCACAATGTCATTTTATGGACCAATATCGACTGGGGGGACTTTACAAAGCAGTTTTTCTGATATGAATTAAATGAATTGGATGGTCAAAAGCTGTTCTAATATTAACAATACCACAATAAAGCGTTTCTCAAATGCATTTGGAAGCTCTAAAGCAAAGGACTACCGTGTCTAGTAACTGAGTTGAACTGAGGATGGAGCTGGCAGAAACCAATTTTGTGGTGCGGAACTGGATCAACAGTCTCAGGGTCCCAAACCTTGCTAAAACAAACTGCCATGAGGTAATAATCCCAGAATTACAAGATGGTGATATCATGAGCATGAACATTTTTATTTTTTTTGCACTGAATACAAAATAAAAAATAAAAACAAGAAGTTTTGTACAGATAACATACATATTTTGATGCTGCCCTGAAAAATCACAAACGAAACTCATTCAAATTATTTCAAGTCACTGAAATGCAAAAGTTGTTCATCTGTTATGATACATTGTGTGGTTTAAACACTATTCATTTGTAACGTTGCATTGATGTGGAATTAATTCAATGCAAGTCTGGTAGTGAACAAATAAGTGATATTAATCTCCACTTTCCCCACATTCTCATAAAAACAGGAGCTACAATTCCATACCTATAAAATCTGCCTTATAACAACATAGCTATGTACACTGTACAACAATTTGAACACAAACATACATCTTTTACAAAGAAAAATTAACATAATGACTGATTTGATCAGTCAATACCTGGACCGCAATACACTTCTGTTTGGAGTGGGGTGGGGTGGGTGGCATACAACTGAAATGCTCAAAGGCAGCGAAGCCAACATGTGTAGCAAGCTTAACTGAACTCTATGTCAGCAAGAGTTCAAAAGAGAATGTAGCACGAGCCTGATGACAAGTTTCATTAACAATTTTAGTTTAGCATTTGGACAGTCCTTATATTTTAGTGTTTAACAGTACAAATGATATCAATACTGCAACCGAAGATTCATGAATGGAGTACAACATCTCATAAATATCTTGACAAAACATCACATCACTTACGTAGCATAAAGTAAACCATTTGATGAAATACAATTCCTGAAGCTGAGAGCGCCTCTGGTTGCTAACATACATACTCACGTAACCTGATTTGAAATCTCTTTTCTGAGCATTTCACCGATTTGAACGGTTTGGTTTTCTCATCAATACTCTTTGCAGTGCTGTTCCAGTTAATGTTGAACGTCAATTTGACTTGCATTCAATCAATAGAATACATTACACGATTCAAAGTTTTGCCCAAAAACTGTTGTCATAGTTACCACAACATACTTTATTCAAAATTCTTTCTGAATGCAAATATTCCATTATCTTTTGTGTCGCATATGAGGACAACTCAGACTATTTCATTTTACCCAATGTATATTTGGGTTGTACTGTTGGGACATTTATAACTCTAAGATGTCAAAAGTAATCGTGTGTGGTCTGGGCATTTGTGAAGTTACACTGACTCAAATGTTATTGTTCCTAAATGATGACACTGTGTTTTAAAATTGAATCTCATAGCGTGAACAAGTCCTAACTGAGAGTATATTAGCAACAACAGCAGCGCTTAGCTTTCATACAATACTTGTCATGGTTTAAGGGGGAACATTCCACATGAAATAAAACACACGTCTTGTAGAAAAAACGCCCGCCCACCCACCTGATTACAAGTCAGGTTATTTTTTATTTTTTTTTTTTATACAAAGTCTGTACAAGCACTTTAAATTGTGCAAAAAGGAAAGATGGGAAGGAAGTAGTAGGATTTATTATTTTTTTTTTTTTTAGAAAGAAGTACTCCTTTGGCATCTGTGAGTCAGCAGGAACTCAAACAATCGTTTCACTTACATTATTGACCCTTCTGTTTTTTCAAAATTCACCAGAACATGTCGAAATATTAATTGCTTCTCATTCACATTCTCTAGCCAATTCTTCGGACATTACTTATGACTTCCTGTTGAATCAAAAAGGGCACTTCACTTCTTCATATTGAAAAAAAAAATGGAATGACTTTTTCAATGGATGTGGTACAATGCCGAAATATAATGGATGATGCTTTTTGTTGTTATCATTTTAATTATTCAATGGCGCTTCTTCAGAAGCATGTTTTTTATTCCTACCACAGGACATTCTGCGTACCACTGCATCCTTCCTGTCAGATGTCACTGTACAATCAATCACACCTCTGTTTGTTGCTGCGACTCAGTGATGATGGTTACCCCTCGACGCAGCTCATCCATACTGTCAAAGTTGCTGCCATGTTCTGAGTCATCCAGCCCACATGGGGCCGAAACGTCCGACGTCGATGATGCTCCAATCGACAGACGTATATTTAGAGACGCGGAGTCACCGTTGTCGCCGCTTTTTGAGGCCGAAGTACCGAAATCTCCATGCACTGCCTCACCTATTGGAAGCTGATGGGGGGGCAGGTATTGACTGGGGTGGAAATGAGGCCTGCCATGCTGATGTCCAGTGTCACCGGAACTCAAGGAGCTCTCCTTGGAAACCGGTAAGTTGGCCGGTAACACAGTAAGGGGCTCTGCATAATCCTCTCCAACGGGCAATGGAGGAGGCAATTGGTCTTGGCTGAAGAATTCTTCCTCATGGGGAGGTGGGTAGTCGCTGTCAACGTCGTAACCCCCCAGATAGTAGTCTGACTCTAACTCACGAGTGCTTCCTCCATGTCGTGCCGCGGTGCCCACTGCAATGCCTCCAGGAGGGGCCTCGTAGCCTGGCACCTCTTCGATGTCTGACAGTTTGGTGCTTGGCATCCAGTCCGATGTGTCCCAGTGATATGCTGGACAGTAGAAGAGGAAATGGTTAGTGACAAGCTGGAATGTGAAGGTTATCACTGCTAACATCCCCCTCGCCACAATTTAAAGCTTTGCAGTACACGCGCATTCGGTAGGCATAAGGTGTGTCACATACATGCAGTGGCAGCAACAAGTGGTGAAGGTCGATAACACAACAAGCACTTAACAAAACAACACCAGGTTCCATAACTGCTGCGGCATGCACACACGAAGCCGTTCAAGGGCAGCAGCACAGCATGCTCAGGTTCATGGAAATGGTCGCACAAAAGCCATGTTCCTTAACATGCACATTCAACCCTTTGACACATTAGACAAGCAGAGAAAGATTTGGTGAAATATCCTCTTGATTGATGAGGCAGTTGTCTAATCACTCATTGTTTGACAACAGGACGCCTGGTTATTGACTTTGGCGTGTCTTCTGAATGCATATAATGAGCCTGAAGTCAAGAATCCAATATACTGTATATTATAGTTTCTAAATTAACATGAAATTATTCACAAACCTGCCGAAAGTAAATATTTCCAATATTGCTGAATGCGCATTTGTAATGTAATGTAAGGATGTAACATCGACAGGATATTATCTAACAAAGAAAAACTAAACAAACGTTCATCACTTTTGCCCCCCCAAAAGTTGAATGGTCCATATTTGAACAATTCTCAATACGAGCAGAGGTGGAGCTAGACTTTTATCCTTGTCTGGGGTATCTCAAGGGGTCCGTAAAACAAACTCGAATAATTATTCAGTAAACGCTGGAAGACATTCATTACGTGTTCTTTATGGAGAATGTTCTTTGTGCCCCCATGATCCCATTCTAGCGCTGCCAGTGAATGTACTAAATTAATAGTTGATTTGAATGTTCTAGAAATAATTAAATTACCAGAATGCGAGAATGTAAAAAAAAACTAATTGTGTTTCCTCAAAAACTGTCCAATGAGATTTGGGATTTTCCAAAGTATATAATATTCAAAATGCTAAAAAAACAAAACAAAACAACATTATCATCTCAAAATCATCTTGCAGTTTTTTTTTAAGTCAACCCGCCCCCAAAAAACCTCACTCATTATTTGGCAAGAAAATAAAATAATTTGAGTCTTGGTTGTAACTAACAACTGCCCTTACCATGTAGAACAGCAACTTAATGTGTTTTTATTTATTTTCTATTCAATTATTTAATCCTTAATTCATTTAATTTATATATTTAATTAAATTATTGGTGTACTGGAGAGGGGAGCTCTCTAATCTCGTTGCACACAGAGTACAATGACAATAAAGGGCTTTCTGATTTCTGATTCTGATTTCTAAATAGGGGTGATGATTAAAATGTTACTATTGCTGTAAGCAACCATCAGTAACTGTTTCAAATCTAAGACCATTTGACAAGTTTGAAAGTAACAATTTGAGCGCTACGCTCTGATTTTGTGTTGAGCATTTTCACTTAATTCCTAAGGCTCATCTCTCCAGTCTGGCAGGAAGCCCAGACACGCAAATGATGAGGCTCTTTTCAAGGTCTTGATTGACAATCTGACACACAGACTCTGCTGAAGTCTGGCCCAAATGATACTCCTGGTTCGGAATGCTAATGCAGACTCTTCAAAGGATTATTTGTTATGGCTACGGCTTTATTTAAACAACATGCGTCTCCTTGTGGCTTTTAAGTTAACACGTTTCATTGGCAGCTGATCTAAAGAACGATCGCTGTTATTAAAATTGGGGGTGTGCTCGAGTCCCCGTCTTTGGGTTCAAAGACAGAAGTTCTTATTTTAGCAGACACACCCACAGGAGTTAAAATCATGCTTGAAACGTACACTAAAAAAAAAACAAAAAAAACATTCCATTTTAGTTTGTCAAGTGGCTGCATGAAATGAAGTCATCTGGGTCTTAGATTTTTTTTTTTTTTAAGTAGACTACATAGCTACTTAAAAAATGTATCTGGATCGGGATGATTTGATTTTGTGCACCCACTTGAGGAACTGAAATGGAGTATATTCAACATGACATTTGATATTACGTCCACATCAGCGTTTCTCAACATTTTAGGTTAGCCACAGAATGCTCGTAATTAATTACACGTGCAGTTTGGATAACGGACATATATATTTGTACTTTGATCTTTTTTAAGGGGGGGGGCAAGGACTGAGGCACACCAAGTCCCCATATAGAACATATACGGCAAGTGACGGGAAGTGTAACTGCCTCATGTTGTAGCCACGAGATTAGTTTACTCTGTCAAGAAATACAGTGCTGCTCAGCCTCTGGTTGTCATGGCGAGCAATATGCTTTTGGCGGTTTGTCAAACTTGGTGGTTAAAAATACAGCATACTAGACTGCTCACAAGCTATTTTTACCCAAAACATTTCCTCTATTATTTTGAACTTCCGCCACTTTGCTCAAATACAGGTTGAAAAACAGGTTTACACAGTCCTAAACCGTGTTGCACACTGTTCAAATGATTCCATTTTCAGCTATTGTACCCTGGCACCTATACTAATAAGCCAAATTAAATGATGTCTTATACCTTGTTTTAATTTTCAATAATTTTTGATGAAATGTTGGATAGAACATGATAATGATATTATGTTTATTATGCATTGTGAAGCACAAATTGAAAATATTGAGAAGTCTGAATTGCAATGCATAACTGAATGAGCCTTTCCATAAAGAATTTTCCCAACAAAAGGACAACCTGCCATGAGCTGATGCAATTGAACAATTGGGCAAATTGTGATGCAAGATTTGAAAAAAAAAAAGACAAAAACAATAAAATGCATCAAATCAGAATATAACTTGCATAGGGATTGAGAATGGAGATTATGGCATCATCAAACTTGCATAATGACTGGAATGGTGCGACAACAGCAAAAACAGCATGAGAGTCGATGTAGTAAGGTAAGGAAGGGGACAAGCAGGAAGGATGTTAGATAGCAAGAAGGATGACAAATGAGTGATTGTCCTCTGCTGCCAAGCCAACAAGCTTTGGGAGATGGGGACAGAGCTCAGAGCAGTCGCATGAATTTATCAATGCCAAAAGACCATCTGGGTATTTATAGAACAAAAGATACAAGGAGTAGACTCATTTGAAACAGTCCCTTCCTGTCTGTGTGAGGTGCAGGTGGTTAGCCAATCAAGTCTCCAGGACAAGGGAATAACACTTTCGGGTGTTGTGCCACTTAATTGGTTCCGCAACACAAAGGCGGGTGAAGATGGAGGGCCTCTTGGTCACACCAAAGTCACAAAATTGCATACTAACTACTTCTGTCAGTTTGCTACTGGCAATGATTCATGAAGCAATTGCTGAGGATTGTACTTTCATCAAATGGAAATGTTGGCCTAATGGTAGCCCGAGAGAGAAAAAAGGTCAGATGCTTGCGACAAACTTTATGGGAAGTAGGTCATCTTATCTTGGCCCAAAGAAACTGTTGTCACAGTTGGATTAATAGCACAACATTAAAATACTAATGTGTTTTGTCAGCAGTCATCATTTGGCTAAAACAAATGGACAGCTGAAGTTGAAGTCTACTCCTTGCAGATGGACGGATTGGTGTTTTCACCTCTGTTGTAGGTTTGACTTTGGTCCATAACTGACACTGTCAAGATGGAAGAAGAACATACAAGAGGCTTGAAGCATTTGTACGCTGGTGATTTGAAGCATTTGTACGCAGGTGACTAGTTTGTTGCGTGATACAGTGCAAAATGTCTTAAGCCATCATCAGCTTTGCTGTTTTACTGATTTAATTCACAACAATACGTCTGGCAGGTAAAAGCGCATGATATTTGTAAAGAGATGCATGGACCAGGAAAGATGGTATTAAATGTCAGTGCGAATCTGGATTAAGGTGCAAATGAAGTCATTTATTTTCACTGTCCGTCACGACGGAGCCTTCACTTATGGCACCATCCTCTTTGAACAACAACATTGCCCGCTAACGCACAAGCAGACGGACAAACACAAATAGGGCAATCCTCGTCTTTTTGTTTCCCACATTTGATAAGTGTTTGCCCTTGGAAGAAGACAGAGCAATATTCTTATTAGAAATACTCTATTATAAAACTGATAAAACAGCAACGCTAATGCTACCTTAAACTTTTGCTTGGTGCGGTAAATATAGTCTTGCATTAAAGCGTATTTAAGTTATGTTAAAGTGAATCGCCTGGTCTTTGTTTTTTTATTGCAAATCAATTAACTCTTTTGAATGACCTATTAGAAAATAAAATAATGTTGATACTATTTGAACTCGCGTCACCGTCATAACCAGCTAATGGACACAAAGACCTTTTCCATTAACATGAATGAAAAAATCCCAGTTCAGGAGGTTCTAACTGAACTAGAAAGCTCTGCCAATTTTAGTACATAACAGTTGCTAACATACATTTTCTGGAAGACTATATCATCTTTTACAAATGAAAATCTATAATACAGTCTAAAATAAATCAATTGCCTGCAAAAAAAAGCCAGAAGGGCATGTCAAAGAAACTGCAGACTATTCCATGATTTTTTTTTTAATGCATTCTTGTGGCTTGCAAGTCAATATTTGAGTCAGCTATTTGCAGGCATGCAAGTATGCTTATTTGCAAATCTTGCAAGTCTCAAAGTCTTTTGGTGATTAAAAGACTGTCTTTATCGGTCTTAACTTGAGCTGACAAAGATTGTTAGCGTTGCATTGTTAGCGACTTCCCCTCAGGCATACGCATTGTTTGCCCGAGTCCGAGCCAATATCTTTCAATTTAAAGGGACTGGTAATGAGAGTTCAAGCGATGGGCGCTGCGCCGGATTTGTCACTTCAAATGGTGCTTTGCTCAAACTGCAGTCGAAAGAAACACAAGTCGCAGAAACGAAAAGAGTGGGACAGTCAGAGGTGAGATGCAAAGTGGATGAGACATGGTACCTTCACTTTCGATTGTGTCGACAGCGTCATTGACCAGTCGAATGACGGTCACTATGGAGGCTTTTGGAAGGAAAAAGGAGATACGTTTTGAAAGACAGTCATTCATGATGATGCTTTAGGACATCCACTCCAAATCCCATCAGTTGCCAACCCCGCCTCAACACAAAACAACCTTTTCTGAGAGTTCTCTCACACTTTTGCACTTACAAATGGAAAATGAACAACCCCATCAAACAAGCATACGCATGACCTCACATTTCAAATGAAAAACAACTTAGCAAAAAAATAAATAAAATAATGAAATGGAGTGGGGAGTGTGGTGTGCAAAACAATACACCTGGAAAATCATATCGGCTTGAAATGTCAAAAATAATTGGGCAAAATGAAAGCCTTTAATTATTGGTCTATGCTGTTGACATTTCTGAATTACAACTGTTCAGAAAAACTTGGCTCTCGAGTAAGTGATGCAATGAAAACAATGCAGTGCAATCAGAACCGAGACACAACGCTCCAGACAAAAGCTGCACGACATGAGTCCTTGTGAAAGATTAAAAAGCCTCTTGTGAAAGAACTGCGGCTGACTGTCACAACAAGAACAACGTGCTTTTAGAAAAGACCCCAAACAATTGCAGAACCCCTTCGTAGGATGTTTACAACATTGATGTCAAAATAATCTGCGTGGAAAGCGAGCTCCAAAGCTATAGCTCTAGATCTGTGGTTCTCAAATGGGCCGATGCGTGAAGTCACTTTAAGGGAGCTACGAGAGATTTTAAAATTTAACTAAAAAGTAGCAGCAATGTAAAAAAAAAAAAGAAATAAAATAAAATAAAAGCTTGATCAAAACATTCACCTCCCTGCCACCAAGAATGACAAAGAACCTTTCTTTTTAATTCTTATTTCCAAATACTTGCAGAGATCCCACTACAAATTTGAATAACATAAAACACTTATGGCACTGCACTCTGTTTTAAGTCTTTTTATTTTCCATCTTTATCTATGCAAATGTTTCGCACTAGCTAAAGAAATATTTTTCATTGTTTCCATCATTGAAAAAAGGTTGAGAACCACTGCTCTAGATATAGCCGTCGCAGCACGTTGCGCCATTGCTCTCTTGCGTGTACATGCATTCAGTCTGACAGGAACAACAGAATCAACGCATTAACTTTTCATAATGAACGTTACGGCTTGTGCCACCTCGACGTGCTCGTACACTCAATGAAGAGGCATCCATTATACGACGGGAAAACGAACCGAATGCCCCTCCTACTATTGCTTTTCAAATCAAGTTATACGAAATGGAAATGAACAACTATTTTCATCAATCAAAACAATATTGTTTACGGTTCTGAATCACGAGTTTTGTTTACGGCAAACACTGCAGCAAAAATGCTTTTTTTGTCCTTGAGTCAATGGAGCTAAACGGACAAAGTGCATGCATTCTGTGGCGGTGCGCTTCATAAGCCAGGTGTTTTATGTGAGCTGCAGCTCCACAAAATAATGTATGAGACACAGTTGGCTGTGGAAGTAACACAAGGAAAGCCAGCTTCCGTTGGAGTAAATGTTTCCATTCCTCCTCCTCTTCTCATTGATAATTCACCCGGATTGTCTTGTCCCCTCCATTCTTTCATCCTCATTCTCCTCATGCACACACGAGAGACACGAGGTCTTTGTATTGTGTTCTATTGTAAGCCAAACATTTCGCCAATGCATGAAACCTGTGTTTATGGAAAACATTTGCATTTGCATTTCAATGTGAACACACAGTCCCAGTCTTAGCAAACAAGCAAAGATATTTTAGAATTACCAACTTTAACAGAGCTGAAACTCGAGGGATATTTGAGATTCAGAGTGGATTGCTGACAACACGGTGCAAAAAGGAGAGTGGGTGTATCTTATCTTACCATTGTCATCACAGGAGTCGGACTGAAAGGAGCTCAGTGACTGGACCTCTGAATTACTGCCCTTGTTGCTCCCTGAGAGATAATTTACTTCCTCCGCCATATCAACCATCTTACCTGTAAAGAGAGAATCAGGGGCGAATTATTACAAATGTAGCATGAAACATGGCTTTTTTTTTTCAAACAAAAACTTTACCTCTTATAATTAAACAATTTGAATTGGAAAATGTATTTTGATTTAACAGCAGCGAGTGTATTGGTAGACAATAGAATGAATCAGTCTCCATACATCCATACAGCGTGAAGCGGTTTATGGCCGATCAAAAAGTTAGAAATCGGTTGTATGTTGCTGGAGATTTGAAGGAATTGCTTCGTTTACTGCACTGACGAGGGAATTCATGTTCATGTAAAATGATTGTCGACTTTTAACAACAAACACTGCATTCAAATTTTCTCAAACTGAGCCAGACCACATTGAATCCAATTGTAATCCCACTAAAATGAACGCAATTGTTCCAGCTTAAGATGTACTCGTTGAATTGTACGGCACTTAATGTGTCAAATCGTCTTTACACCCCTCGTTACTAACGCTGAACAAAATAAAACAGTTACAGATGCAAAGTGGGCCATTTTATTATGACCTGACTCAAAGATTTTTGAGGCCAATACCAATTCAGAAAATGGGGAGAATAAAATTCTGATAACCGATTAAGTCGTTGACTAATCAAAAAATATATAGTGTATGAAATGACAACATTTTTGGTTGCTTCACGCTTAGAACAATAAAGATATTAAATACAGGCAGAAAATGTAATTGTTCTCTAATTCTTATTTTGAGGGTGGGCAATGTAATATCAGTGGCTTGTGTTGTAATGAGTTATTTTGTTAAAAAAAAATCTTTAATATCATCCGGCCAATTATTGGTATCGTTTAATTATTACTAAAAGAAGCAAAATGATGATTATACGCTTCTTTCCAAAAGTATTGGAAAAGTTAATTCCTATACTTTTATTATAGAATATTTGGATTTGACATTTAAAGATGAAGTTAAAGCAAGAGATCAATCATCTGATACACAATTTAGATTATTACAGCATTATTTGTACTGAAAGGTCAACATTTTAGGTGAGCAGAGTTACAGGACCACATGAAGACTGATGTGAATAAGACATTTTTAGTTGTGACTCATTTGCTTGTAGTAAGTGCATCAAGACTGCTGCCACTTAGATAAACCTACACGTTTTCTTCTTTTGATGCTTTTTCAGGCTTTCATTGCATCATTTTCAGTTGTTGGTTTGTTTTTTTGTTTTTAGGTACCCTTATCAGCGTCTTTGTTAAAGGGTTCAATACTGAACATTGACTTGGCCATTATAAAGGCTTCCACAGAGTTACCGCAATGAACTTCTGTGTTATTTTTGGGCATTCGCGTGCTTGATGAAGGAGCTCCTGATCAGTTTGATTGCAATTTCCTTTAAATTGGATTTGCTACTTCTATGACCAGCAATGAACCAGAAGAAGCCATTCTAATCCAATCTACGACATTACTTCCACTGAACACAGATTGAACTGAATCATGGGCATCATTAACAGATTTTTGCTTTCTTAAAGTCTTTATAGGCAAAAAAGAAAATCTGAGTGTGAGTGTGACATTCAACTCTGTTTGAGCGGGGGATGCCATGGGACATACCTGAGCAACAAAGCACACCTGTCAGTCATGTGTTCTCATACTTTTGCTCCCAAAAAAATAAATAAATAATGTCGGGTTAAACAATAGGGTCCGTCTTCTAAGTTGTGTAATAGATGTGTAATAGATCGAGCCTTCCCGTTCTTATATTTTGGGATGGCAGAGTACGACTTTGGATTCATTTGTGATATGTGGCATGGTTGTGGAGATAAGTGAGTAAGAAGCAAATATTCTGCTTCAGTCCATTCAGGTTTTATGAATTTGATGTTTTTATATTTGGAAGAAATTCCTTTATTAAATTAATTTTCCACATGTACTGTGTTTTTTAAACTGCAAATAATGCTCCTGTCTCTGCGAAACACACATTATTCACAATAAGTTAGGGACGTTGGAATTTTGGGAGAAATTTCAGGATGAACCTAAAATGCAGAATTATGAACAGATTACCTTTGTATGACCTTCTCTAAACTTCTCCATACAAACGTCCCACCTTTAAATGTTTTACTGCCTTTTGCGCAACTTGCTGTTTTCTAGCAAAGATGGTAAAATTTACGACACATGATTGACATGAATCGATCAATAAATGTACTTGTTCAACTAGAATTGCAAATTAAACACTCCTTTTCATTATGTTGTACACATTTTGGCAACACCTAATAATTGATCGACTGCAGCTCGCTATTTTAAGGCTTCAATAGGCAAAATCAGCAAGTTGCAGGTTGAGAGAGACTGGAATAGTCACAGAAAGGAATACAATAGGAATGAATGTCCAACATTTTCATGGCTCAAACAGAAGTCTTTTTTTTCCCTTCACGCCTTGATAGAAAACAGCAAGTTGTGTAAAAAGTCTTCAAACACTGAACAGTTGGATATGCATATTCAAAAGTTTAGAAAAGGTCAAATTAAGTTCATGAGTTAACAGTGAGAGCATTTTGGTTCATCCTGAAATGTCACCCAAATGCAGTGCATGTCAGAGTAGTGTGCAGTATATCTTCCTCACCCTCATCACTGTCCCATGGGCTCTTTTGAATGGAGTCACAGTCTGATCGACAAGGAGAAACTGGAGGTAGGTTCGGGGCCACGCTGCACACCACAACCCCCCTCCTTGTGGAGCCGGACAAAATCCTCGGCGACTCCGGGTGAAAGGTGCTCATCTCCGTATGCTCCACAGTGCGCCCGTCCACCATCTTTTCCAATGTTGAGCGTGGATCACTCTGGAAACAAGGAGTGTACGCCATAGGCCTGACGGGGACCTGCGGGGGTCCCATCACCATGGGGGGCCCCAGTCCGGTTTCGGAGTAAAGGTTGATCGGATCTCCTGCTGTGCAATGCAGCGTCTTAAACTGAACGCCGTTGGCTTTGTTGAGAAGCGCTGCCGTGGCCGGGTCCTGGATCAGCGACAGGTTGTTCCGGGAGTAACTCTTTTGGAAGACCTTTTTGCGGAAAGCGATGAAGAGGATGACGAGGGTGGTGATGACAAACAGCACCACGGCGATGCCGATCAACTCCTCCTTTCCAACCATCGCGTGGCCAGCTTGCATATCGGGGACGACAACGGGCCGCAGGCTGCATCGCTGGCCCACAAAGCCAGCAGTGCAGTTACAGTAGAAGGAACCGTGTGTGTTGACACAGACACCGCCGTTCTCACACTCGCCTTCGGGATTGCTGCGGTCACATTCGTTCACATCCTTTTCACAGCTGCAGGATGAAGGGTTGCAGGGAAGAAGGGAAAAATGTATGAAGAACAATGGCTGCACAAATGATCTGCTGTCTGTCAGCATACAAAATGATCCATAGCATGCCATGATTTTTATTTTTTCTCATTTTCAAAGTACGTTTATGGACCGCTGTAGTCCACTGTACCCATGCTTGTATAGTGGCCAATCTGACAACAAGCTTGCCAGCTACACAACCATACATTATGTGAGCTGTTTTTGAAGACATCGCCATCATCTTTAATATATTTTTAAATGCTCACTGGTACCCTGGCACAACTGGTGTGTGCGCAGCATAAGGGGTTGAAGTGATACTTTGCAACAGCCAATTACATCATCCGCAAGAGGAGATCTTACAGTTCCTTATAAATGTACTTTGCGTGTCAATCTCGTGCATGGACTCCAACAAGTCTGTTATTCTTTCGCCATGTAGACTGCACGCCTCTATTTAGCTTTAATTAGTTTTAGAAATGGAAGCTGTAGTTTCAGTTAGGTTTTTTGTTTTTTTAAGCATTCCAATACCATAACCAAGATGTTTTTTAAATTTTTGTTTTAGTTATTTGTAGTTTTCATTAGTTACAATAACTGGATGTATTTTGACTGAATACTAATATAAAATGAAGATGAAATTATAAATGCGTCCATTGACAGTAGTCAGTAAAAAAGTAACATGTTGCTGGAATACAATTTCATCATGACTTAAACTCAGACTCATAGTACAATTTTAAATAACTGTAGAATTATCCCGGCTTCCAACGACTATGCTTGCCTGCTATGCTTTAGTTAGAGGTCACATCGAATATGAAAAACTCACAGCAAGAGTACAGGTAATAAAATAAAAATAAAAATTGTGCACCTGGTGGTATTTCTACTTTCAATGTTAAATGAGGTCAGTGTCGTTAAAAAAATGAATTACACTCAATGGTGGAGATATTCAAGTGTAATGTCAATAAACTATCTTGAAAGTCAGTTATGACTCTTCTGTTTCTGCAGACTAATTTTCAAGCATGCACGTTATTAAATACCAGATTGCAAACTGTCTTTAGAAGAGCTTACTAAACGGTTTGAGATGTAGTTGCTGTAAAACACAACTACACATTATCGAATGTAAGATTGCCCCCGTGTGGCTACAAAAAGAAAACACAGACTATTTGTTTGAAATATGTGAATATTGCATCCCTAAATTCAAAATACCTTTTTGACACAAAATCATTTTTTATTTGGGTTGAAAAAAAATTAAGTGTGATGAACATGTGCACATTAAATTATCCAACCTTAACTGCAAATTCTAATAATCTTATTATTATTATTGTTCCATACTTGGTGATTAGGCAATTTGTGCCTCAAGTTGCAAATGAGGCAGAATTGGTAAGGATTTAGGTTTAAAAGTTAGATGGTTTATGACTGCGGTGGCTGTGTTTACATTTTGTGGACAACATTGGTTCATTTTAATCTTTTTTTTTTTTTTAAATGTCTACCACTTGGCAAAAATAGGCTGGCTGAAACTAAAAATCAGCAATCCCTCTATTTACTATTGCTGTGTTTCGTCTCTGCCCTCTGTCCCACTCCTCGATTTCAACCCAATGAATGGAGGCAGCTGGTCAATTCTGTTAAAAAATTTCTGAAAAATATCGGATTCAGTTGATTTTCTTTAATATGTGAGACAATTTTAAAACTGAATAAATTGTTTATGGAGTCAAGGAATAAGGATTAAAGGTCAGTGCTTTTAGAAAACAATCATGTACTCAGACCGGACATTCTTCAGCATGGGTGTCATACTCCAGTCCTGGAAGGCGCTTTCCTGCATGCTTTTAATCTCTCCTGGCTGCAACACACCTGATTCAAATGATCAGCTCATCAGCAAGCTTTGAAAAAACCTGATAAGTATCCTGCTCATTTGAATCAGGTGTGATGGAAAACATGCGGGTAAACACCTCTCGACGACTGGAGTTTGACACCTGTGTTTTACAGTCACATAAAGGCAATAAAGTCATTCTGTGATCAGCTAAAGAATATACCAACGATTAAAGGACCACAAGATTTTTTTACTGGCCTGCCTTATCCTATCCCTACCTTATTTTTATTTACTTTACTTTTCATCTCATTTCTTCTACAATCTGTTTAAATCAGGTTT
This sequence comes from Idiotropiscis lumnitzeri, assembly GCF_059441095.1. Classification (NCBI taxonomy): domain Eukaryota; kingdom Metazoa; phylum Chordata; class Actinopteri; order Syngnathiformes; family Syngnathidae; genus Idiotropiscis; species Idiotropiscis lumnitzeri. The sequence goes on along the minus strand of NC_142397.1, from coordinate 20,497,608 downwards.
TTCTGAATTTCTAATCAAATATGTCAATTAATTATCCGATTAATCGCTGAAGCCTGAGGAATTTCTAAGGGATTTTCCCATTCAGGGCTAGATTGAAATGATACTCACGTCAGACCCATGAAGCCTCTTCGACAACTGCAGAGGAAGGCATTGCCAATAGCCTTACACAGTCCACCGTTCTTACATGGATTGGGTACACATGCTGTTATCTCGATCTCACAGCGCCCTCCAGTGTACAAAGGGTTACAGCTGCATGAGAATCCTGGCAGACCAGAGGACAAAAAGGAAACATACGCATTTCAAAATTCAGGCCCTCTGCAGACAGCACAGGTTGCACGACTTAAATAGGTTGACTAGTGGCTGATAACCTCGTTGAATTTTTCTCTGTAGCGACAATACTGTGATTTCCCAAAAATGACATGAGGAGTAATAATCTATGTTCAACAGCTCATATTGAACACCGGATTTATGATCAACATCCATATTAGACACAAGACTATCAACGAGGGACAAAAAATGGTTCAAAATTTGGGTCCAGACTGGCTTTTACTGAATCTCACTCACTTAGCAAAGCTACTCATTCAGACATAGAAGAGACTTTCAATCAATAAAGGGGAAGGCAAAACTTCATTTTTGTTCTAAATGGAATTGTGGAGTTTTAAAGTCTAGTCAACTAGTCTGTGCAACCTCGAGAAAACAGTGATGAGAATCAAGCAGCCTATTTTGTGCAAAACACCCACTCAATGTAAAAAAAAAAAAGTACATGCATCCATTAGCACTCTTTAAACAATACATTCACAAAGGAAATCTCAACATTTTATTGTGTGCTTACAATTAATCAGAGACACAAACCTTTCACAACGTTAATTAGAACAGCTTGAAGCTACAATTACCACTGCAGTTTGCACATCACAGTTACAAATAAAGAGCATTTCTAGTCTTGGAAAGCCAACAGACTAAAGCAGTGACTAGTTACTTATTGAGCTTTCCTTTTTAAAGTTGTCCGAGCCTCGCTTCAAAAATGTGTGAATGGGTAATTGAGAGTGTTCAATGATAAAAAGTAAAAGTCAAAGGAAGTCAGCGTACAGCTGGTCGTTGAAATGCTCAAATAGTACAAATAGTCTGTAGTACTCCCAACTCTATAAAAAATGTACAGTAGGTACACCTAATTAAATTCAACTGTTTTGTCTCTCACTTTCTCCTGCAATGTACTTTGTGCTGTAATGTTCTTTCTGTTGTTTTGCCACCTGGGGGCAGAGTAACACAACCTGATGGCTATCCTGGGCTGAAGGGAACCCAATAAGAGTAATCGTCCTGTGCAAAATGATAACCAATATCCTGAATGCTTGTGAGAGTGATTATATCGGCTGGATGTGTTGCTACACATTTTGTCTTCATATATCTGTTGCTTAGAAATGATAACATCACCACTGAGATGCCAATTGTTAGCCCATGTGCCTCTGTTTTTCCTCATTGAGGCTATGTGTAATTTAAAATCTATCTTGTGGCCTAATTTTAGCAGAATATTTATTAATTACCATACATCTATATACAGTATATTTCCCTCCAATTCAAATAATCTGTAAACAGAGCTGCCAACTGTTTTGGATTGTCGGTAACGATTGTTTGTAACGCGAAACGTGTTTTTTATGTTTGCCTGTTTGCAGTAGCTGTCACTTACCACCAGAGGGCAGGCTGATGCAGCTTCCCCCATTGTGGCAAGGCTGCTGCAGACAGGCATCCTGGAAGAGGATGCAGCCCAACTTGAGTTCTGTCAGTCCCACCACCTCAGCATAGTGGGAGCGCTTGTTCTGCAGAGGCAGCTCGTTGTTGTTCAGCATGACAGAGTCCAGGCAACCTTGGAAGCCCTCAAGAACATTTGGATCCTTTTGGGAGTCAATGAGGCTGCGTGAAGAGGGATGCTGCACCTGAGGCCAGTGTAGGCAAGTATTAGGACAATAACTCAAGACAAACATACCCTACCCGTGGGGTATCCAGACATTACTCCTATCCTTAGATGTCCTTCTCTTTCTGCAATATGCGATGCTAGAGTAGTTGAGCCAATCAAAGTGAGTTTCGTTACACCAATCATCATCGTATGCGCAGTGCATTGGCAAAGTAAGTGCCAGTAACTAAGGGCAATTTGAAATTTGGACATGCCACAAGCATGAATAGTTTTGAAAAGGAACTTTTGGATACAATTACAGCATTTTTTTTGTTAAAAGAGGCAAGAGTAAGAAAAATAGTTTCTTATTGAATGTCTTCGCATATCAAACCAAGAAAACTGTTTAAGTTCAAGTCGTTTAGAGGGCTTAAGATATCAACACATATGTAGAATTTGGGGAATGGTACAGAAAGGGTTACGTAGTTCTTTAGAATGTGGGAGGAAGCCAGTACTGAGAGAAAATCAGAACCACAGAACTGTGAGGCAGATCATTTGCCCACCATGCTGTCCTTTTATTTATATTATGAGTTCTTCCTTAGCCCACAAACCAACACTCGGTTTCGCTATGCCAAACCAAGTGCTGTAAAAAAAAAAAAAAAAAGAAATACAAAGGTAGGTCATAAAACCCCCAGTCAATTAAAGTCTCAAATTAGTTGAGAGACCCCACAGAAAACCTGACAATTTTCCAAAACACTAACAATCAGATGTACCATATTTTCTGGACTATAAGTGTGTGGCTAACACAAGGGTGCGGCTTTTCTGTGGCTTTGTCTTTCACTGGTAGGGGCTGTATAGTTCAGAAAATACGCTAAATATTTTTTTCCTCTTGGGTCTTTTCTGTTTGATTAGCAAAGTTGTTGCCGTGTTAAAAGGCACTGTTTTAAAAATCTGTTTATGTACCTTTATGTACATTCACTGTACAAAATCGTTCCGTACATGCAGTAAACAACAATTTTTTTTCAACATAGAAAACTGCGGCTTACAGCCTGGTGCGGCTTGTATTTAATTATTATTTTTGGGGGGGGGGGGTTGTTCGTTTTCCCCCAAAAAAGAGTTGCTGCGGTTTATATACAGGTCCACCTTATGGTCCGGAAAATACAGTGAGCATTACATAGACACTACATTGATATCAAATGTTTGTCCGCCTATAAGTTAAAACAAATCTTGTTTAAAGCTAAAAATGTACAGTGACAATAATAATTCTACAAGTAATTATGAAAGCAAGAACAATGCACTGACCATTGCTCCAAAGTAGATGGTCCCATCTGGAGCAAAAGGTTGCATGTACGCTTGTCCATGGCGCCTTTCCACATAGCTGTCGTCCAGAGAAAGACTGCTGAAGTTGCGGTTGAGCTCCATTGCCACCGTGTGCCAGCTGCCATCGTTGATCCGCCGGCCAGAGATCCCCAACATGTCGGGACTGTCACCACCTCCGGTGCCAGGTGCACAGCTGAGCTGGAACCACAGCTTTCCCTCGTCGAGCTGCTCACACACGCAGAGAAACATATTGTCTGTGACAGTGACTATGGCTTGCCCTGTGGATGAATGCGCTCCAAATAATCCTGAAGTCTGCAAGAGTTATTTTGCTTGAACAAAAAAAATAATATACGTTTGTGGGTGAAAGATGTTTTTAGAAAGGGCCAGAGTGAGACAGAGCGTGCTGGAGAGAACGTACCTTAAGCATGGTGCAAGGCTCACTATGCATGTACATGATGATTCCTCTCGTCTGCAATGTTCTGATCCTCAGACTGAGCTTCAGCTCGGTTTGGAGTCGCTCTGAAAGCTGGTATTTTATGTAGCTGTTACCTGAGAAACTCAAAGATGAATGTCCTACACACACATACGCACACACACACACACACATGCACGGACATACCCCAGAAACACATTATTACATGATGTAAGAAAAGAAAAACGCCATGAACGAGTAATATTTTTAAGGCACACCTGCACATTCTCCAAGTTTTCCCGGTGGACACTGACATGCATAGCGCCCTCTGGTGGCGTCCACCGAAACACATTGCATGTCCGCTGGACACTGTTGGTCTTCACATTGTTCTGACAATGCAGCACAATTGACATCTTACAACAGAAACAGAAAGAGAACCATCTTCACCGATTCAGTCAACATTAAATTCAGTCACATGTTGTTAGTTTATGCTAACGGATACATTTCTGAAGATGACCCAGAGAATGTGTTCTGACCCAATTCACATCCTCAGCATGAAAAGAGGTACATTTTTGTTCATTTATTTATTTATTCATTTTAAATCCGATGCATTGATGAATTCCCAAAATAATCTAAGGATTAATCTATTATTAAAATAATAATTTGTTGCAGCCAGAAACAAAATCAGATTTACATACAAAGTCAATGTTTTGTTCTTAAAGGTAAGGCTTAGGCTAAAATAAAGGTAAATGAACCATTGATTAATCATGTCAAGACAGATGAATCATCTATTTCAACAGTTACAGTTTTTAATTTACGAAATACTTTTTTCACTTGGAGTCTTATAAGTGTTCCCCAATGACAACTTCACAAAATTCCACCAAACAAGTGTTTGTGTAAAGTTATGTTAGTGTTTTATTTCTTTGTAACAGTGTTTGTTTGCACTTATTTCTATATTGTAATATTTGGTTTGAACCGAAAACTCATTAAAAAAAGGTAAATGTAGATTACATTTGGGGTCTGGATTAATTGCATTTCCATTCGCTTCAATGGGAAATATTACCATGATTTATGAACGTTCCAAATTACAAACAAGCGTCACGTCATCATTAAATTCATAAAAAGAGGTTCCACTGTGTACAGCATGCATCACCAAATGGCGGTCCGCGGTCCGGATCCGGACCGACAGATGGTTCGGGCCGGACCCATGACCAATCAATATGAATTCTTTTCAAGGCGCATTCGCAAACGTTGACGCAGCAATTCTAGTTAATACGGAAAAGGCGTCACTGATTTGAGCCAATCAGATCTTTTGTTTACGATCCACTGCCAATTGCGCAGCAGACCGGAAGAGAGTGCTTCTGACAGTATGTCTTGCTAAAAAGTTAGCAAGACATACTGCGTGTTGTTTCAAATGAATGGACGGAGAAATTTTGTTGCGTTCTGGCTGCAGCCGATTCAAAACCAGTGTGCATCATATGCTCCGAAACCGTCGCAACATTGCGAAGCGCCACAACGAAACAAAGCACTGCCCTTTTGTGCAAAATTATCCGCTAAAGTTTGAGGTGAGCGCACGCAAAAACATCGAACTTCGAGTGCAGTATAACAGATTTTTACATTTTCATTTACAGCCCAGCGACATGGAAACGAATGTTCGCTAAAAGTATCATGGATGTTAGGGAAACATAAAAAAAACATTCAGTGATGGGGAAGTTGTGAAGGAGTGCTTAAATGCGGTTGCACAAACATTATTTAAAGGAAAACACAAAGCCCAGATGTGTGAAATAATCTACCAAATCCCAATGGCCCTGACTCCGTTCCAACCCAGATTTAAGTCACTGGCAGGGCAGTCACAAACTCATTTTTTTCATTAAGAGAAGTTAAAAATATTCAAAAGAAAAGGTGGTGTCAAAGCTCATTTTGAATTAGTTTTTCATGAGGACAGCCATTTTTATCGATTGTGTACTGAACATGTTGACCTGGTTTACTTGGATAATTAGGCTTTCCGTTTTTTTTAGGCTGATAACTCTTTGATTTAAGAAAAAAAGGTAAAAGATGTTAACTAAATGCTTAGCACTTGATATATTTCTGCAGGAGATATTTTGCTGTTTTTTTCTGGAAGTGGCACCCTTAAGTTCCTGGATCCACATTTTTTTGTATGTGAAATAAACGCCTTATATTTGTTTGACTGGCAACGATGTTTAATGGGAACATTGCTAAATATTTAGTATATGAGTGTGCTCTGTTGAAAATGACTAAATATTGAAACTATATAAAAATGTGAACATAGGCTAGACATTAAGGGAAGTTGGACTTTGGTTCGGACCTTTTAATTGGAAGAAATTTTAGTCGTGGACCTCTGTGACTTTTAATTGAATACCTCTGGTGTACAGTATATATATATATATATATATATATATATTATGAATTTGAAAACATTTTAACACAGTCAAATATTTTAACTCAGTTAACTTAAAAAATAATTAGCATATTTTGCAAAGCCAAATTCAAGTTGTCACTGGGCCCTGTAAACCAACACTGATGTTTGTGGTGCATGTAGGCAGAATTAAATGTATATGTTTGGACAATTGTTTCTAAGGAAAATGCCTGTAAAGATGAGATCGTATTCAAGAATCAAAGAAAGAAAAGAAAGTCTTTAAATCAAAATACACTTAATATTTGGTGATTTTACATTAATTACAATATATTATTGAAGTAAATCCCTTTTACAGGCTTCACAAAAAAATTGCGGAAAAATGTGATTAATCGCAATTACTTACAGAATTTATTATTAATTAGTTAAAACATGTAATCGCTTGACAGCACTAATATATATATGTAAAGCATACCGACCAACCAAAATGAAGCAGAGTTTAGTTTTCCCCCTCTCCCCAAAATCGCAGCTTTTGCACTTTGATAATTGCATTCTACTACATTGCAATGTGAATTTGCATGCTGAAAAATTTTCAGCCCTATCTAATAAAAAACTGTACATTTACAGCATCTCATACCAGTGCATGTGCAGCGTGACGTCCGATGGAATCGTGGCGAAACAAAGCTGATTCGCGGAGTGCTGTACGTTGCCAGATTGTGTGAATCCAAGACGATGCTTTGTTCACACTGCGCACCACGACAATCCAGCCCTGAGCAATTCTTATCCAAGATGGCCGAGACTTTAAGGACCTCCTCAAGCCGCCGCCGGGAAGCACTTAGTTTCTGAGTGAGGTAAGCTGCCTTGTAGTACCCGCCCTCAGCGGTTTCCACAGCAACAAGCATGTCCAGCTGTTTAGTCCCACCAACTGGCTGCAGACTCAGCAGGTGCAGAGCGTCACGTTGTTGAGAGGTGGCCGCTTGCTGCAAAACCTTCAGAACGCTCTTCAGGTGCGAAGCGACAAAGTCTTGTGGCGCTACGCTTTCAAAGCGAACAGTCACAGCCTCGCGCAACATCTCGGGGGTGGCCTGCTCAACATGCACGCTGACAGGCACTGGGACAGCAAAGCGGCCGTCACTGACGCTGGCATTCAGGGAGTATCTGCCAGCATCCAAGCCTCCCAGGGCGATGATCTTCCCGTCACGAGGGCTAATTTTGAAGAGACTGCGTTGGGCTGGCGGGGCGTGGCCAAAGGTCAATGCATCGTAGGGGTCAGCATCTGTGGCATGCAACTTTCCAATGACACCACCCGGAAACTCATCTTCCATGGTGACAATATGGACCTCTAGTGGCAGAGCCACAGGCCTGTGCAGGCTCTCCTCGATCACTCTGACTGTCAGCATGGAGGATGAGGACAAGCGAGGCCGCCCGGAGTCGGTCACCTAATCCAAAGAAAAGGGGGAGAATGTTACATGCGTGTATGCCTTTACTCACATACATGTATGGACCTACTTTATCATTATCATTATTCATTCCTGTTCCTCGAGAACTGCTGTCCTCCTTACTGCAACCCATCTGAGTCAAATGATCAGTATTGTTTGAATCAGTTGTGTTGTCGTACGGAGAGATGTAAAACAGGTAGGACAGCGGCCATCGGGGAACAGGATTGATGCTTTGTTCACACTGCGCACCACGACAGAACTTTGAATGGGCACGAGTCGGGGTTAGCCTCACGTCATTAGCTTTGGCTCGCTCGATCGCCACTCGATTCATACCATACACAGAAAGGAACAACAAGGACAGCAATGCACAGTGATGTTCTGTTGCCAGATTATTGTTTTTTTTTTTTTTTTATAATACAGTCAAATGAATTTCAAGTAAATCAACACGATGGAATATTAGACAGAGCTCCAGACCAACATTTTACATTAACAGCACAGTAGCTCCTAACTTAATATTTTACAGGATTTCCACATATCTTGGAAAAGCTGGAAAATGAGCAACCGATTTTCCAGTCAAATAATAATAAAGCATAATGACTTGGAAAACTTTGATTATCCTGGAAAATGATTTTCCTCCCTGCCTTGTGAGTGAGCACAAATGCCTTTAACAGACATGCTTTCATTGGGCAACGTTGAGCTGTAGATCTTTTCTGCTTCATCTCTGTTTTAGCCTGCACAACGCCCCATGTGACGCTACGGACCATCACCATCAAAACAAATTAGATCAGTATGACCTTTCAAAGTCTTTTTGTCTATATCTGAAGATGAAATCATTTCAGGACAATGCGTTTAAAGAAATGTGTCTGCTTTAGTTCATTGCGTTCTAGATTGTTGCTCAGGGTGTTTATTCCTTTGTGCGTCTGCCCTGGAGTTGTGATTCTTGTGTTTTTCCTCCGCTGTGTCTGTCTTTACCGGCGTGGATGACGTGATTACGCTTGCCTCGTCTCAACACCTGCAGATAATTTGGTGCCGTTTGCACCTCCTCCCCACTGCTACACAATATTACCCTGGCTTCCTTTTTTTACGGGCGCTCGTTTGTTGCCAGACATGTGTGAAAAATACTCAGTTAAAAAAACCTGCTTATTATTGCATTTCTCGAGCCAAGCCATTAACAGTCCAGCTGTTTGCATCTGTTGCAGACCTTTTGACGTACCAGACAGACCAACAGCAGCCACGGTCAAAGGAGCAATTGAGTTTGGGCTAGGGCTGTGACGATAATTCGATATCGATATGTATCGCGATAGTTGGGTGAGTGGTATCAATAGAAAATGGTATCGATAAATTATCGACCCCCCCCCCCAAAAAAAACCACAATGGAGCAAATTTGACCTATCACTGCCCTACTCGTCACAAACTCCCTCCCACTGAGAAAATACAACCTGAGGCTTACGCATGCGCCGCTGAGGTAGCGTGACTCAAAGCAAACAAAAAAAAACGTGTGGCTAAGGTGGACTTACCGGCCGACTTGAGGAAACGCTTGCTTAATAGTTAAGTCGATACCAAATCAAAAAAAAAAAAATATATATATATATCATAATAATAATTCGATATATATCGATATCGACCGATATGACATAGGTGCCTACCGATATAGTTTTCAGCCATATCGCCCAGCCCTAGTTTGGGCATTGGCATTGCATTTATTTATTTTTGTTCATAAAGCAAAATTCTGAAGAATCGGTTTTCTTAATCTTGAGCCCTCCATACACAATCACAGCAACTTTAACAATATAATGGTGCAATAAATCATTCTCTCCAGCGTTTCGCCACTTCAGCATACATCTGTCT